>NW_023045121.1:0-37926 GCF_011762505.2 Arvicanthis niloticus | reverse complement strand
CTTTCTTTTGTGGACAGTGGGAAGGACATCACTGTTGTGGACAGTGAGGAGGATGTCACTGTTTTGGACAGTGGTAAGGACATCCATGTGGTGGACAGTAGAGAGGACCTTTCTGTGGTGAACAGTGGGAAGAAGGTCCATGTGTTGGACAGTGGGGAGGATATTTATGTTGTGGATTGTGGGAAGGATGTCAATGTTGTGGACATTGGGAAGAACCTCCGAGTGCTGAACAGTGGAAATCATGTCCTTCTCATGGACATTAGGGAGAAACACCATGTGGTGGACAGTTTAAGGATGTCTCTGTGGTGGACATAGGAAAGGATATCATTTAGTGGACATTGGGAAGTACGTTCCTGTTGTGGACATCAGGGTGTACATTTCTGTGCTGGACAGTGGGAAGGACATGCCTGTTGTGGACAACTGAGAGGACATCCCTGTGGTGGACAGTGGAAAGGACATCACTTAGATGAACAGTAAAGAAGACCTCCCTGTGGTGGACAGTGGGAAGGACATTTATGTTGTAAACTGTGGGAAGAACATCTCTGTTATGGACATTGGGAAAGACCTCTTCTAGTGAACTGTGAGAAGAATGTCCCTCTTGTGGACAGAGGGGAGGACGTCACTTAGGTGAACAGTGGTAAGGACATTCCTCTGGTGGAGAGTAGAGAGGATCTTTCTGTTGTGCACAGTGGGAAGTAGGTCTATGTGTTGGACAGTGGGGAGGACATTTATGTTTTGGAATGTGGGAAGGACGTCCATGTTGTGGACATTTGGAAGGACTTTTGTGTGGTGGACTATGGAAAGCATGTCCCTCGCGTGGACAGTGGGGAGAAACACCATGTGGTGAACAGTGGGAAGGATGTCTCTCTGGTGGACATAGGGGAGGACATCATTTAGTGAACATTGGTAAGTACGTTCCTGTTGTGGACAGCAGGGTGTACCTTTCTTTGCTGGACAGTGGGAAGGACATGCCTGTTGTGGACAGTGTGGAGGACATCGCTTTGGTGAACAGTGGAAAGGACATCCCTGTGTTGGACAGTAGAGAGGACTCCCCTGTGGTGTACAGTGGGAATGAGGTCCCTGTGGTGGACGATGGAAATGATTTGCCTGTTGTGGACAGTGCAGAGGACATCACTGTGATGGACAGTGTAAGGGACATACCTGTGGTGGACAGTATAGAGCCCTTCCCTGTGGTGGACAGTGAGAAGGAGGTCCTTGTGTTTGACATTGGAATGAAATATATGTTGTGGACTGTGGGAAAGATATCCCTGTTTTGGACATTGGGAAACACCTCCTTGTGGTGAATAGTAGGAAGGATGTCCCTCTGGTGGTCATTAGGGAGGAACTCCATGTAGTGGACAGTGGGAAGGATTTTCCCCTCTGGTGGACAGTGGAGAGGATGTACCTGTGGTGGACGTTCTATGGTGGAGAGTGAGAAAACTGTCCCTTTGGTGGAGAGCAGGGAGGTGCTTTCTGTGGTGGACAGTGGGAAAGACATCCCTGTGGTGGACAGTAAAAGGATGTCTCTTTTGTGCACATTGATGAAGATGTCCCTCTAGTGAACAATGGGATGGACATACCCATGGTGGACAGTGGTGAGGAGGACCCTGTCATGGACAGTTGTAATGATGCCCCTGTGGTGGACAGCAGAAAGAACCTCACGTTTGTGGACAGTAGGAATGACGTCCCTGTTGTAAAAAATGTAAAAATATGTCCCTGTGGTGCACAATGGTGAGGACATCCCTCTTGTGCACAGGAGGATGTCCTTGTGGTGGACAGTGGGAGGACCACACTCTGGTGGACTGTGGGGTAGGACATCCCTGTGGTAGACAGTGGGAAGGAGGTGCATGTGGTGGACAGTGGGGAAGATGTCTGTGTTTTGGATAGTAGGAAGGATGTCCCTTTGGTGGACAGTGGGAAGAAGGTCCTGTGGTGGACGGTGGGGAGAAACTCCTTGTGGTGGAGAGTTGGGAGAATATCCCTGTGGTGGACCATGTATAGGACATTTCTGTTGTGAACATTGGGATGAACATCTTTTTGGAGGAAGGTGGGGAGTATATCCCTGTTGTGTACAGTGGCATGGATGTTTCTGTAGTGGATAGTGGGGAACATATTTGTGTGGTGGACAGTTAGGAAGATGTCCCTGTGATTAACTGTTGGGGAGGAAGTTCTTTTTTTTGGACAACCAGAGGATGTCCATGTGGTGTACAATGGGAAAAAATCCCTGTTGAAGACAGTGGGGAGGACATCCCTGTGGTAGACAGTGGTTAGGATATCCCTGTTGTGAACAGGTGGATGTCCCTGTGGTGCACAGTGGGGAGGATGACACTGTTGTTTACAGTGGGAAGGATTTGGCTGTGTTTGCTAGTGGAGAGGACATCCATGTTGTGGACAGTTGGGAGGATGTCCCTGTGTTGGAGAGTTGAGAGGATTTCCCTGTGGTGGACAGTATGGATGACGGCCTTGTGGACAGTAAGGACAATGCTCCTGTGGTGCACAAGAGAATGTTTCTTTGGTGGACAGTGAAAAGGAGAGTGCAGTGTAGTGGAGAGTGCAGTGTAGTGGAGAGTGCAGAAGACATCTCTGGGTTGGACTGTGGTAAGAACATCCCTATTGTGCACAGGAGGATGTCCCTGTGGTGTACAGTGGGAAGGACATCCCTGTGGTGGACAGTGAAGAGGTCTTCCCTTCGGTGGACAGTTGAAATGACATCCTTGTGGTCGACAGTGGGAAGGACGTCTCTTTGGAGGACAGTGGAGAGGACATATTTGTGGTGGACAGACAGAAGGATGTCCCTGTGGTGGACAGAGGGGAGGACCTGCCTGTGGTGGACAGTTGGTAGGATGTCCCTGTGGTTTACAGTGCAGAGGATATTCGTGTGGTGGACGGTGGTGAGGACTTCCCTGTAGTGCATATTGTTGAGAACAACCATGTTGTGGACAGTGGTAAGGATGTCCTTGTAGGACACAGAAGGATATCCCTGTGGTGGACAGTGGGAAGGGCCTCTGTTTGGTGGACTGTGGAAAAAACGTTCCTGTGATTGACAGCTGGGAGGACCTAACTGTGGTGGACAGTGGGGTGGACACAACTTTTGTGGACAGTGGGTAGAACGTTTCTGTGGTGGATTGTGGAAAGGACATCACTTTGATGGACAGTAGAGAGGACCTCCCTATGGTGGACATTGGGAAGGAGGTCCCTGTTGTGGACAGTGGGGAGAATATTTCTGTGGTGGACCTTTGAAATGACGTCTCTGTGGTGTACAGTGGAGAGAACCTCTTTTTGGTAGACAGTGGGTAGTACATCCCTGTGGTAGACAGTGTGTAGTATGGTCCTGTGGTTGACAATGGGCAGGACGTCCCTGTGGTGGACAGTGGAAAGTACATCCCTGTTGTGGACAGTGGGGAGGGCATCCCTGTGGTTGACAGTGGAAACTACATCACTTTGATGGATAGTAGAAAGCAGCTCCCTGTGGTGAACAGAGGGAAGCAGGTCCATGTGGTGGACATTGGGAAGGACATTTATGTTGTTGACTGTGGGAAAAACATCTCTGTTGTGGACATTGGGAAAGACCTCCTTGTGGTGAACTGTGGGAAGAATGTCCCTCTTGTGGACAGAGGGGAGGAAGTCACTTAGGACATCCCTGTGGTGGACAGTGGGGAGGATGTCCCTGTTGTTTACAGTGGGAAGGACTTTGCTGTGTTTGATAGTTGAGAGGACATCCATATTGTGGACAGTTGGGAGGATGTCCCTGTCTTGGAGAGTTGAGAGGATTTACCTGTGGTGGACAGTGTGGATGACAGCCTTGTGGACAGTAAGGACAATGCTCTTGTGGTACACATGAGAATGTCTCTTTGATGGACAGTGAAAAGCATGTCCTTGTAGTGGGGAGTGCAGAAGACATCTCTGGGTTGGACAGTGGTAAGAACATCCCTGTTGTGCACAGGAGGATGTCCCTGTGGTGTAAATTGTGAAGGACATCCCTGTGGTGGACAGTAAAGAGGTCTTCCCTTCGGTGGACAGTTGAAATGACGTCCTTGTAGTCGACAGTGGGAAGGAAGTCCCTTTGGAGGACAGTGGAGAGGACATCATTGTGGTGGACAGACAGAAGGATGTCCCTGTGGTGTACAGAGGGGAGGACCTGCCTGTGGTGGACAGTGGGTAGGATGTCCCTGTGGTTTACAGTGCAGAGGATATTCGTGTGGTGGACGGTGGTGAGGACTTCCCTGTAGTGCATATTGTTGAGGACAACCATGTTGTAGACAGTGGTAAGGATGTCCTTGTAGGACACAGGAGGATATCCCTGTGGTGGACAGTGGGAAGGGCATCTGTTCGGTGGACCATGGAAAAAAAACATCCCTGTGGTTGACAGTTGGGAGGACCTAACACTGGTGGACAGTGGGGAGGACACATCTTTTGTGGACAGTGGGAAGGATGTCCCTGTGGTGGATTGTGGAAAGGACATCTCTTTGCTGGAGAGTAGAGAGGACCTCCCTGTGGTGGACATTGGGAAGGAGGTTCCTGTTGTGGACAGTGGGGAGAATATTTCTGTGGTGGACCTTTGAAATGACGTCTCTGTGGTGGACCGTGTAGAGGACCTCTTTTTTGTAGACAGTGGGTAGTCCCTGTGGTAGACAGTGTGTAGTATGGTCCTGTGGTGGACACTGGGGAGGACGTCCCTGTTGTCAATATTGGGAAGGACCTCCTTGTGGTGAACAGTGGAAAGAACATCCCTGTTGTGGACAGGGGGAAGACATCCCTGTGGTGGACACTGAAGAGGGCTTTCCTGTGTTGGACATTTGGGATGACATCCCTGTGATGAATAGTGGGAAAGACATTTCTTTGGTGGATAGTGGGGAGGATGTCCCTGTTGTAGAGTGTGCCGAGGATAACTCTGGGTGGAGGGTGTTGCTGACATCCCTGGTGTGCAAAGGAAGATATCCCTGTGGTGCACAGTGGTGAGGATATCCCTGTTGTGCACAGGAAAATGTCTCTGTTGTGCAACGTGGGTAAGATGTCTCAGTGGTGAACAGTGAAAAGGATGTCACTGTGGTGGACAATTTGGAGGATGTCCCTGTGGTGGACAACAATGTGGAATTCTCTATGGTGGACTGTATGAAGTACGTCCTTTTTGTGGTCAGCGGGGAGGATGTCCCTGTGATGGACAGTGGGGAGGATGTCTCTCTGGTGGACAGTTGAAAGATGTACCTTTGGTGGACAGTAGGAAGAACATCACTTTGGTGGACAGTGGGAAGGACATCCCTGTGGTAGTCAGTGGGTAGGCTGTCCCTGTGGAGGACAGTGGGTAGAACGTCTCTGTGGTGTACAGTGTGAAGGACATCACTGTTGTGGACAGTGGGGAGTATATTTCTGTGGTGGACAGTTGATTTGATGTCCCTGTGGTGGAGAGTGGAGAGGACCTACCTGTGGTGGAGATTTGAGAGGACCTCCCTGTGGTAGACTTGGTTAGGACATCCCTGTTGTGGATGGTGGCTAGTACGTTCCTGTGTTGGACACTGTGTATCAGCAGCTGCCACCGCTGATACACAGCACTTGCCCCCTTCCCACCCGACTTGCTTTGTCTCTGCCCCCGCCCTTCCAGCCACAGCAGGCGCTTCTGAATCAGAGCCTTTGGATTCTGGCACTACAGCCGTTCCCACGCTAACGCCAGTTCCCTCGGTCTCCACATCACTTCCTACGTCTGCGGTTTTGACTTTCCTTGCTACCCTGCCTGTTTCTCTCTCTTACATGAAGACCTGCCTTTCTTCTCAGGTCCATGAATTGGTAGACATCCTCCACCTTCAGGAGTAAATTTCACAGCTCTCAGCCATTTGTTCCTCCTCCCCTGTGGAGGACTCTCAATGTTTGGTTTTCCCTGTCACTCATTCTCAAGGTATTTCTCCTCAGACACCTGTGGCTCCTGATTCTAGCTCCTCACAGACCCCTTCCTGGTCTAGTGCTCAGTGTTCACACAGCCACATGCCTGCCGCTCCTTCTTCCTCCTCATGCCCCATGCCCCCTTCCTCTTTATGATCCTCTAATAAATGTTCACAGCCTTCATGCCCCCAATTGGGGACAGAGGCCATCTTCTGGAGATGAGGATGAGACAGAGCCAGAAGGTGGAAGCAGGGATGCGGGCAGAGCCCTCACAGAAAATGAAAAGGTGTGCCCTATGGAGAATCCTACAATCTTTAAAAAACTCCGCTTTAAACAGTTAGAAAAATTAAATTTGGCTGTTAGGAATTATGCGCCCAATGCTCCCTTCACTCTTTCCCTTCTTGAAAGCCTTGGGGCAGGTGGATATTTAACACCCAATGAGTGGTTGACAGTTGCCCAGGCCATATTAACTCGGGGACAATTTCTCTCCTGACAGACTGATTGGGCAGATCGTTGCAGGTCTCAGGCACAAGTCAATCTCTCAAGCTCATTCTCACCCTCCAATAAATGGACACTTGATAAACTCCTAGGTTGAGGGAAATATGCCTCTAACCAAATACAGCAAAAATTTTCTCTGGGTCTCTTGGCTCAGTCATCCTCAGCAGCTATGAGTGCCTGGAGAGCCATTCCCATGAAAGGCTCTGTCCTTTCCCCCTTGACAAAGATCTTTCAGGGCAATCAAGAAGAATTTTGAGAATTTGTTGCCCACATATTGGAGGCAGCTGAGAGATCCTTGGGACCTGGCCAGGGAGACAATAAACTTCTTCAGCAGCTTGCTTATGAAAATGCTAACTCTGCCTGTAGGGCTGCCCTTCGAGGGAAATATAAAAATAAAGATTTGGATGAGATGATTCATATCTGCATGGATGTAGATCCCTTTGCCCATAAGGTCTCACAAGCCATCAATCTGGCTGTGGGAGCAGCCACTACAGCTACTAGTGGTGGGGCAAACATATCCACCTGTTTTAGATGTGGTCACTTGGGCCATTTTGCTAAACAGTGCCCTCAGGGTAAACCCATGGCTCAGCCCCCACCTCAATGGAAGGGAGAGCGTTCACTTCCAATGACCCCTTGCCCTTGCTGCAGGCTAGGCAAATATTGGACTACTGCCTGCCTTTCCAAAACTGATATTTTGGCCAACCCCTCCATCCCCTTCAGGGAAACGGGATGTGGAGCCAGACCCAGACCCCTTAACCAGTCTCCTTCCATCCAGCCTCGGGAAACAGCCAGGCAGGTCCACATCAAACCTTCCATCAACAGCTCCCAAACCCTCTGTATGGCTACCCCAGGGAGTGCAGGATTGGACCTCTGTGCCTCCTCCAATACAACATTAGAAGCTGGAGGAAGAGTTCAGATGATCCCTAATGGTATCTTTGGGCCTTCCCCACCCCAGACTTATTATCTTATCTTGGGCAGAGCATCTGCCACACTCCAAGGCATTAAAATTTTCCCTTCAATCGTTGATAACGATTACTCTGGAGAAATTAAAGTATTGGCCACTAGTTCTAGAGGGCCCCTTCACATTCGCCAATGACAGTGCCTTGCACAGGCCTTTCCCCTTCCAGTAGACACCTCACCTCCATACCTTCCTTGGGCCCATCCTGGGGTGCTTCCACACCTGAGTTTTCTGATGTCTATTGGGTCTAAAGACTCTCACAAGAGTGCCCACAATTAAAACTGAAACTTAATGGCAAAAACTTTGAGGGCATACTTGACTCAGGAGCGGACTCCAGAGTTATTTCACAGGCCTCTTGGCCCTCCTCTTGGCCCTGTCAGCCTTTTTTAACTCACCTTCAAGGCATTGGCCAGTCCACCAACACCCTTCAAAGCTCCCAGTTGCTCACTTGGGAGGATCCTGAGGGTAACACTGGACATGTTAGACCATTCATTGTACCTGGCCTCCCTATAAACTTATGGGGTCGAGATATATTGAGTCAAATGGGAGTTCTTATGTTTAGCCCCTCTGCAGTTGTTACCCACTAGGGGTTCATCCCTGGACAAGGCTTGTGCAGATGCAACCAAGGGATCCCCACCCCAATTGCTGTTACACCAAAGACCTCACGCTAAGGACTAGGTTATAATTCAAATTTTTCTTAAGGACCATTGCTCCCCCTGCACGCAAGACAGATAAGATCACCTGGAAGTCAGATTCCCCTGTCTGGGTCGACCAATGGTTCCTCCCTCAACATAAACTTTTAGTGGTCATGCAGTTGGTGCAGGAACAATTAGATGCTGGCCACATTGAACCCTCCATCTCCCCCTTGGAATACACCCATTTTGTGATACAAAAGAAAGGGGGCAGATGGAGACTGCTCAAGGACCTCAGAGAAATTAATAAGACTATGGTCCCAATGGGAGCCCTCCAGCCTGGCCTTCCCTCCCCCGTGCCAATACCTAAGAGTTACAATAAGATGGTTATTGATTTGAAAGATTGTTTTTTCTGCATCCCCTTACACCCAGAGGATTGTAAACATTTTGCCTGTAGCCTTTCTGTTGTTAATTGCATTGGGCCATCTCCATGAATTCAGTGGAAGGTCCTGCTTCAAGGCAGAACCAATAGTCCCCCCTCCCCAAAAAAAGTTTGTGGCCCAGGCCATTTACCCTTTTCGCCTTAAATACCCTGAGTTATATATTGTTAATTATATGGATGACATTATTCTGGCTATCTTTCACAAGACCACCTTGCCCAGGGAGGGCCAGGAGTTGGTAACTGCCCTCCAAGGCCTCGGGCTGCAGATTGCCCCCGAGAAGTTCCAGCTATAGCACCCACATTTATTCTTGGGTTTTGAGCTTCACCCCTCTAAGGTTCTCTCTCTAAAAACTGAACTTAGAAAAGATTCCTTACAAACACTTAATGACTTTCAACGTCTCTTGGAAGACATAAATTGGTTGCGCCCTTATCTAAAATTAACAACTGGAGAACTTAAGCCTCTATTTGATATTTTTCGAGGAGATTCTGACCCCTCCTCCCCCCGTGCCTTAACCCATGAGGCCACCTCCGCCCTTAAGCTCGTGGAGAAAGCCATTCAACAACAGACTGTTACCTATTATTCTCCAACCTCCCCCTTATGGCTATTGGTTCTTCCCACCATGTTTGCCCCCATGGGATTGTTGTAACAGACTAAACCTTTGTATTGGCTTCATTTGCCCGCCACCCCTCCTAAAGTGCTACCTGTTTATCCTGCCTTGGTGGCACAGATCATAAGGATGGAAGAGAGACCTCCCTGAAGCTCTTTGGTAGAGACCCTGACCTTGTCAGCATTCCCTATAATGCCGCTCATGTTCGGTGGCTACTTCAGACCTCAGATGAATAGGCTATTAACTGTATTTCATTTCAGGAAAAGATAGATAACCACTCTCCCTCTGACAAACTTATCCAGTTCCTGGAACACCAAGCTGTGGTCTTCCCTAAAGTGACTAAGAACATCACCATTCCTCAAGCACCACTGATTTTTACAGATGGATCCTCCTCTGGGGTTGCAGCCTTTAATATAGGTGGACAGGTCTCTAAGTTTCAGACCAAATTTTCCTCAGCACAGTTGGTAGACTTGGTTGCTGTTATTCAAGTCTTTAAGACTTTCCCAGATTGTGCCTTTAATCTTTTTACTGACAGTGCACATGTGGCTCAATCAGTGCCTCTGTTAGAGACTGTTCCCTTTACAAGGCCGTCTACCAATGCTTCCTTCTTCTTTTCTGAGCTTCAGGAGATAATTTTAGCTAGATCCAATCCATTCTTTGTGGGTCACATACGCGCCCACTCTGGTCTTCCTGTACCCCTAAGCTAGGGAAATGACCTCGTTGATAGGGCCACCCGAGGGTCTCCATTTACCTTGGCGACCTTGGCCCTGCCTTCTGATCCTGTACAACAGGCACAAAAGGCCCACCAATTACATCATTTAAATGCCCAGACCCTCCGACAGATGTTCTCTATTACCAGAGAACAGGCACACCAGATAGTGTGTCAGTGCCAGGGATGTCTCACCCTCCTACCTGAGTTACATTTGGGGGTGAACCCTCATGGCTTCACCCCAGAAGAGATATGGCAAATGGATGTTACTCATTTTGCCCCTTTTGGTAAGCTTAAATATATACATGTTTCTATTGATACCTTCAGTGGTTTTCTTTACACCTCACTACAGTCTGGTGAGGCTACCAAAAATGTTATTAGTCATGTGATTTTTTTGCCTTGCCTTTATGCCCATACCTAAGATACTTAAGACTGATAATGGCCCTCTATATACCAGCGCCTCCTTCAAACAGTTCTGTGCCCAGCTTAATATTAAACATGTTACTGGTATCCCATATAAACCCCAAGGACTGGGCATTTTAGAAAGGGCACATTAGACCTTAAAGAACATGCTCTTAAAATTACAACATTCAAGGGGTATTTTATACCCCCAAAAGAGAAATCATAAAATCTTGTTAAATCATGCACTATTCGTTCTCAATTTTTTGACCCTTGATGAAAAAGGAAAGTCTGCAGCAGACAGATTCTGGCACCCTACTACAGCAGACACCTATGCCAAAGTCATGTGGAAAGATCTATTGACATATAAGTGGAATGGTCCTTATATAGTCCTTATCTGGGGAAAAGGACACATGTGTATATATGATTCCAAGGAACAAAACGCCAGATGGCAATCAGAAAGACTGGTGAAGTTGGCTAACTCTACCCCAGAGATACCCCCTGAGAATGGTTCTTAACTGTGCTTACTTTCAGAAAAATGCATCCAGTTGCCTTGCTCCTCCTGCTCCTCCTGCTCACACTTCAGATTTATCCAAATGTGAGTATCAAGCCCCAGCATTCCCCATACCAGATTTATAATTTTACTTGGGTCATAATAAACCAAGAAGGAGACATTGTTAATTCCAGCTCTTCACTTGGAACCCAGCCTTCATGGCCCTCTCTGGAGACGGATCTTTGTGCTCTTTCCCTGGGAGCCAGTGTAGACTGGGGAACCCCCTCTCATTATTGGCCCCAAAGTCGGCTGGTTGATGCACATAACCCCAATTATGATGGCCACCTTATAGGATGTAATTCCTATGATAGAATAGTCTCCTTGGCTAATGATCCATCTGGCCTCTATGTATGCCCTGGGCCTACCCACCACGGTCACTCTCAAAATTATACATGTGGCTATAGCTCTGATTATTATTGTGCATCTTGAGGCTGTGAAACCACAGGAGATGCATATTGGAGACCCCACTCCTCCTGGGATTATATCACCTTAAGGAGAAAGTTTCTACCTACATATTTACAGGATAAACTAGGAATTAAGACCACCCAACCATTTAGATCCTGGTGTGAATTCAAATGGCGTGTCCCTCTTCTAATATCCTTTTTGGATGTAGGGAGGAGTAAAGACTGGACAGGCCAAGAATATGAATGGGGCCTACGTCTAAGAGAGTGCTCGACCTTTACACTTACCTGCTCGGACCCGAGACTCATCTTTAGAATTAAGCTTCTTAAGAGTATCCTTAATAAAAATGTTGCTGCTGCGGGCCCTAATCCTGCCATACAGCACCCTCTGCCACCAGCCAAGCCTGTCCCCAGGCCTGGAATTACTGCTCCAGCCATTTTGCCTCTCCCCACCTCCCCCCAAGGTTACCTCTTTTCAGCCCACTATACCTGCGGGCCCTCCTAGCTCTGCGGACCTTATTATTTATCTGGCAAATGCCTCCCTTGAAGCTATTCATATTACCAGTGAATATCAATATCAAGAATATTGGATTTGTTTTTTGCCTACTCCCCCTTTTTATGAGGGAATAGCTGGTTTTTACCCCTCCCTCCTTTTCTGATAATAGCAATTTGTTATTATGGGCTACTTCACCTGAGGGAGGTCTCACTATTAGTTACATCTCAGGCATAGGCCTCTGCCTTTTGGGGCCCTCTATGCTCCCCCCCCCCCAAGATTTGGTCCCTATTTGTAATCAGACATTGATTTTAAATAATAACTTTTTAATATACCATAGCATCCAATGGTACCTATTTTGCCTGTGCCACTGGATTGACATTATATGTATTCAATTTTGATTTTTTAAAGACCAGAGATTATTGTGTAGTTGTTACCATTCTCCCTCATTTTTTATTAACAATTCAGAGTCTTTTCTTAATGTACTGGATCAAGGTATTTCCCTTATAATCAAACGAGAGCCTCTGACAGCCCTTACATTGTCTGTCATATTAGGAATCAGTGCTATTGGCAGGTATTGGCATTGCTTCTCTAGTCACCTCCAATAATCATTATGCCCATCTTCAGTCTGTTATTGATAAAGATTTAAATAATTTGAGAGAAGGGATCCAAGACCTTAAGGACTCTGTGACTTCTCTTTCTGAGGTGGTGTTACAGAAAAGGAGAGGACTTGACCTTGTCTTCTTTAAGGAAGAAGGTCTCTGCGTAGACCTCAGAGAAGAATGTTGCTTTTACTCTAATAAGATAGGCCTTGTCCAAAATAGCCTGGACAAAGGCAAAAAGAGTTTAGAGGAAAGAAAAAGAGCCATAGAACAAGAGTCATGGTATCAAAATTGGTTCTCTAGTTTCCTTTGGCTTACTACCCTATTGCCTAGTTTACTAGGACCCTTTGGTGGTATTTTATTGCTTCCGTCTTTTGGCCCTTGGTCTCTTAACTGTCTCACAAGTTTTGTTAAGAACCAGATTGGTGCTGCCATCAAGAAGCCAGTTGAAGTTCATTACCATCAACTGAAGACTGAAGGAAATTCATAAGTGATTCTGTCAGAGAAAGGCACAGGTGCCAGCCACGCTGCCTTCCCTATATGGCTGACCCCTAGATTTCCACACCCTCAAGAAAGGTTTCTGGCATACCTGGCTCTGCCCTTGTTTCTCTCGCTAGGGAGACTGGCCCCTTGATACCCTGACAAAAATTGGCTTTTTCCTAAACTAAGGCATGCCTTTGATGTGGCCCTCTAATATCCAGGAGTCTTCCATTATGGCAATATTACACCCCAAATAAGAAATGGCTGATAACCTAGGCATTCAAACAGGGATGTGTGAGAGAGAACAGAAGGGCATCTAGAGAGAAGAGAAGACAGAAGGATATCCAGACTGAGGAGAAAATTGTCAGGCATCCAGAGAGAGGAGAAGACAGAAGGGAATCCATATAGAGGAGAGAACAGAAGGGATTCCAGAGAGAGTAGAGTGCAGAAAGGCATCCAGGGAGAGGAGAAGACAGAAGGGCATCCGGAGATAGGAGAGAACAGAAGGGCATCCAAAAAGAGGAGAGAACAGAAAGGCATCAAGAGAGAGGAGAAGACAGAAGGGTATCCAGAGAGAGGAGAGAATACAAGGGCATCCAGAGAGAGGAGAGAACAGAAGGGCATACTGAGAGAGGAGAAGACAGTAGGGCATCCAGAGAGAGGAGAGAGCAGAAGGGCATACTGAGAGAGGAAAAGACAGTAGGGCATCCGGAGAGAGGAGAGAACAGAAGGGCATACTGAGAGAGGAGAGAGCAGAAGGGCATCCAGAAAGAAGAGAATACAGAAGGGCATCCGGAGAGAGAAGAGAACAGAAGAGAATCCAGAGAGAGGAGAGACCAGAAGGACATACAGAGAGAGGAGAAGACAGAAGGAAAGCGAAAGTGATGAGAAAACAGATGGGCATAAGAAGAGAGGAGAGACAGAAGGCCATCCAGAGGGAAGAGAAGACAGAAGGTCATCCAGAGAGAGGAGAGGGAAGAAGGGAATCCCGAGAGAGGAAAGCACAAAGGGCATCCAGAGAGAGGAGAAGACAAAAGGGCATACAAAGAGAGAAGAGGACAGAAGGGCATTCAGAGAGAGGAGAAGACAGAAGGGCATCGAGAGAGAGGAAAGGACAGAAGGGCATCCAGAGAGAGGAGAGCAAAGAAGGGCATCCAGAGAGATGAGAGAACAGAGAGGCATCCAGGAGAATAGAGAACAGAAGGGAATATAGAGAGAGGAGAGAAGAGAAGGGCATTCAGTGAGAGGAGAATACAAAAAGGGAATCCAGAGAGAGAAGAAAACAGAAGGGCATCCAGAGAGAGGAGTTTGAAAATGGCATCCAGAGAGAGGAGAGGACAGAAGGGATCAGGAGAGAGGAGAGAACAGAAGGGCGTCCAGAGAGAGAAGAAGACAGAAACATATCTACAGGGAGGGGAGAACAGAAGGACATCTAGAGCGCAGAGAAGACAAAAGTGCATCCAGGGAGAGTAGAGAAAAGAACTGTATCCAGAGAACGGAGAAAACAGAAGAACATCTATATATAGGAGAGAATAGAAGACAGAAGGGAATCTAGAGAGAGGAGAAAAGAGAAGGGAATCCAGCAATAGGAGAAGAGAAAAAAGGAATCCAGAGAGAGGAGAGAACAGAAGGGCATCCAGAGAGAGGAGAGGACAGAAGGGCATCCAGAGAGAGTAGAAAACAGAAGGGCATCCAGAGAGAGGAGTGTGAAGAATGGCATCCAGAAAGAGGATGGGACAGAAGGGAACCAGAGAACAGAGAGAACAGAAGAGAATCCAGAAATGAGTGAATAGAGAGGCATCCAGAGAGAACAGAGGACAGAAAGGAATCTAGAGAGAGGAGAGAAGAGAAGGGCATCCAGCGAGAGGATTGTGAAGAATGGCATCCAGAGAGAGGAGAGGACAGAAGGTATCCAGAGAGAGGAGGGAACAGAAGGGCATCCAGTGAGTGGAGAAGACAGAAACACATCTAGAGAGAGGAGAGAACAGAAGGGCATCGAGAGATAGGAGAGAGCAGAAGGGCATCCATAGAGAGGAGAAGATAGAAGGGAATCCAGAGACAGGAGAGAACAGAAGGGCATCCAGAGAGAGGAGAGAGCAGAAGGGCGTCCCTAAAGAGGAGAGAACAGAAGGGCAACAAGAAAGAAGAATAGACAGAAGGGAATCCAGAGAGAGGAGAGAACAGAAGGGCATCCTGAGAGATGAGAAGACAGTAGGGAATCCAGAGAGAGGAGAGAACAGAAGGGCATGCAGAGAGAGGAGAGAGCAGAAGGGCATCCAGAAAGAGTAGAAGACAGAATGGCATCCAGAGAGATGAGAGAACAGAAGACCATCCAGAGAGAGGAGACACCAGAAGGACACCCAGAGAGAGGAGAAGACAGAAGGGGAGCCGAACAGATGAGAAAACAGTAGGGCATATGAAGTGAGGAGAAGACAGAAGGCCTTCCAGAGAGAAGAGAGGACAGAAGGGCATCCAAAGGGAAGAGAAGACAGAAGAAAATCCAGAGAGAGGAGAGGGAAGAAGGGAATCCCAAGAGAGGAAAGAACAAAGGGGATCCAGAGAGAGGAGAAGACAGAAGGGCATCCATAGAGAGGAGAGGACAGAAGGGCAATCTGAGAGTGGAGAAGACAGAAGGGCTTCCGTAGAGAGGAGTAAAAGTAGTGCATCCAGAGAGAGGAGAGGACAGAAGGGCATCCAGAGAGAGGAGAGCACAGAAGGGCATCCAGAGAGATGAGAGAACACAGAGTAATCCAGAAAAAATAGATGACAGAAGGGCATCTAGAGAGAGGATAGAAGAGAAGGGCATCCAGAGTGAGGAGAAGACAGAAACATATCCACAGGGAGGGGAGAACAGAAGGGAATCCACTGTGCAGAGAAGACAGAAGTGCATACAGGGAGAGTAGAGAATAGAAAGGTATCCAGAGAGCAGAGAAGACAGAAAAACATCCAGAGATAGGAGAGAACATAAGGGCATCCAGAGAGAATAGAGGACATAAGGGCATGTAGAGAGAGCAGAGAAAAGAATGGTATTCAGAAAGAGGAGAAGGCAGAAGGGCATTGGGAAATAGGAGAAGACAAAAGGGCATCCAGAGAGAGGAGAGGACAGAATGGCCTCTAGAGAGAAGAGAGAAAAGAAGGGTATCCAGAGAGAGGAGACTGAAGAAGGGCATCCAGAGAGAGGAGACTGAAGAAGGACATCCAGAGAGAGGAGAGAAGAGAAGAGCATCGAGAGAGGAGAAGGCAGAAACACATCCATAAAGAGGGGAGAACAGAAGGGCATCCAGGGAGCAGAGAAGACTGAAGGGCATCTAGAGAGAGTAGAGGAAAGAAGGGCTTCCAGAGAGAGGACAGCACAGAAGGGCATCCAGAGAGATGAGAGGACAGAGAAGCATCCAGAAAGAACAGAGGACAGAAGGGCATCTAGAGAGGGGAGAGAAGAGAAGGGCATCCAGCGAGAGGAGAAGACAAAAAGGGAATCCAGAGAGAGGAGAGAACAGAAGGACATCCGGAGAGTGGAGTTGACAGAAGGGCATCGGGAAAGAGGAGAAGATAGAATGTCACCCAGTGAGAGAAGATGACAGAAGGGCCTCCAGAGAGAGGAAAAGACAGAAGGGCTCCTCTCCGGAGAGAGGAGAGAACAGAAGGCCATAGGTAGAGAAGAGAAGACAGAAGGGTATCCAGAATGAGGAGAAAATTGTCAGGCATCCAGAGAGAGGAGAAAACCACAGGGCATAGGGAGAGACTAGAGAAAAGGAGAGCATAGGGAGAAAGAAGAAGACAGAAGGGCATCCAGAAAGAGGAGAGTACAGAAGGGCATCCAGAGAGATAAGAGAAGAGAAGGGCATCCAGAGAGAGGAGTGTGAAAATGGGCATCCATAGAGAGGAGAGGACAGATGGGATCCAGAGAGAGGAGAGAACAGAAAGAAATCCAGACAGTGGTGAAGACAGAAGATCATCCATGGAGAGGAGAGGACATAAGGTCATCAAGAGAGAGGAGAGAACAGAAGGGCATCCAGAGAGAGGAGAAGACAGAAACACATCCACAGGGAGGGAAGAACTGAAAATCATCCAGAGCGCATAGAAGACAGAAGTGCATCCAGGGAGAGTAATGAATAGAACAGTACCCAGAGAGCGGAGAAGACAGAAGATTATCCAGAGATAGGAGAGAACATAAGGGCATCCAGAGAGAATAGAGGACAGAAGGGCAAGTAGAGAGAGTAGAGAACAGAAAGGTATCCAGAAGGAGAAGAAGACAGAAGGACATCGGGAGATAGGAGAAGACAGAAGGGCTTCCAGAGAGAGGAGTTGACAGAATGGCCTCCAGAGAGAAGAGAAAAGAAGGGTATCTAGAGAGAGGAGACTGAAGAAGAAAATCAAGAGAGAGGAGAGGACAGAAGGGATCCAGAGAGAGGAGAGAAAAGAAAGCCATCCAGAGTGAGGAGAAGACAGAAGGGCATCCATGGAGAGCAGAGGTCAGAAGGGCATCCACAGACATGAGAGAATAGAAGGGCATGGAGAGAGGAGAAGACAGAAACACATCCACAGAGAGGGGAGAACAGAAGGGCATCCAGAGAGCAGAGAAGACAGAAGGGCATCCAGAGACAGGAGAGGACATAAGTGCATCCAGAGAGAGGAGACTACCGAAGGGCATCCAGAGAGATGAGAGAACAGAAAGGCATACAGAGAGAATAGAGGACAGAAGGGCATCTAGAGAGAGGAGAGAAGAGAAGGGCATCCATCGAGAGGAGAAGACAAAAATGGAATCCAGAGAGAGGAGAGAAGAGCAGGGCATCAAGAGAGGAGAGGAGAGAAGGGTATCCAGAGAGAGGAGAGAACAGAAAGGCATACAGAGAGAGTAGAGGACACAAGGGATCCAGAGAGAGAAAGAACAGAAGGCAACCAAGAGAGAGGAGAAGAGAGAAGGGTATCCATGGAAAGAAGTGGTCAGAAGGGCATCCAAAGAGAGGAGAGAACAGAAATGCCTCCGGAGAGAGAAGAAGTCAGAAACACAAACACAGAGAGAAGAGAACAAAAGGCCATCCAGAGAAGAAGACAGAGCGAATACAGAGAGAGGAGAGAACAGAAGGGCATCCAGAGAGAGAAGAAGAGAGTAGGGCATCTGCAGAGAGGATTGAACATAAGGGCTTCCAGAGAGAGGAGAGAGAAGAAGGGCATCCAGGGAGAGGAGAAGACAGAAGGGAAGCCGGAGCGATGAGAGAACAGAAGGGCATAAGGAGAGAGGAGAACACAGAAGGGCATCCATAGAGAGGAGATGACAGAAGGGCTTCCAGTGGGAGCAGAAGAAAGAAGGGCATCCAGAGAGAGGAGAGGACAGAATGACCTCCAGAGAGAAGAGAGAAAAGAAGAGCATCCAGAGAGAGGAGAGTGCAGAAGGGCATGCACAGAAAAGAGTAAAGAAGGCCATATAAACAGAAGAGAAAACAGAAGGGCATCTAGAGAGAGGAGAGAATAGGAGGGCATAAAGAGAGGGGAGAAGACAGGAGGTCTTCCAGAGAGAGGGAGAAAAGAAGGGCATCCAGAAAGAGGAGAAGAGAGAAGGAATCTAGATGGAGAAGAGGACAGACGGGCATCCAGAGAGAGGAGAGAGCAGAAGGGCATCCAGAGAGAAGAGGTCACAAGGGCATCCAGAGAGAGGAGAGAACAGAAGGTTATCCAGAGAGAGGAGAGGACAGAAGGGCATCTAGATAGAGCAGAGAACAGAAGGGCGTCCAGAAAGAGGAGAACACAGAAGGGCATTGGGAGATAGGAGAAGACAGAAGGGCATCCAGAGAGAGGAGAGGACAGAATTTCCTCCAGACAGAAGACAGCAGAAGGGCATCCAGAGATTGGAGAAGAAAGATGGGCATCCACATAAAATAGTACAGAAGGCCATACAGAGAGAGGAGAAGACAGAAGGGCATCTAGATAGAGGAGAGAACAAAGGGGCATCCAGAAAGAGTAGAGAAAAGAAGGGCACACAGAGAAAGAGAAGACAGAAGCGAATTCAGAGAGAGGAGAGAACAGAAGGGCATTCGGAGAGAGGAGAGAACAGATGGGCATCGGGGGAGAGGAGAAGACAGAAGGTCATCCAGAGAGAGGAGATGACAAAAGGCCATCCAGAGAGAGGAGAAGAAAAATAGGGAATCCAGAGTGAGGAGAGAACAGAAGTGCATCCAGAGAGAGTAGAAGACAGAAGGGCATCCAGAAAGAGAAGAGGATAGAATTTCATCCAGAGAGAAGAGAAAACAGAAGGGAATCCAGAGAGAGTAGAGAACAGAAAGCCTTTTAGAGAGAGGAGAATACAGAAAGGCATCTTGAGAGGAGAGAACAGAAGTGCATTCAGAGAGAAAAGAGATCAGAAGGGCATCCATGGAGAGTGGAGTTGAGAAGGGCATCCAGAGAGAGGAGAGGACAGAAGGGCATCATTAGAGGAGAAAACCAAAAGGCATCCATAGAGAGGAGAGAACAGAAGGTCATCCAGAGAGTGGAGAAGAAAGAAGGGCATCCAGAGAGAGAGTAGAGAAATGAATGTTATCCAGAGAGTGGAGAAAATAGAAGGACATCCAGAGAGATGAGAGAACGTAATAGCATCCAGAGAAAATACAGGACAGAAGGGCATGTAGAGGGAGCAGAGAGCAGAAGGGTATCCAGAAAGAGAAGCAGACAGAAGGGAATCAGGAAATAGAAGAAGACAGAAGGGCATCCAGAGAGAGGAGAGGACAGAATGGCCTACAGAGAGAGGAGAGAACAGAATTGCATCCTGAGAGGGGAGAAGACAGAAGGGCTTCCCGAGAGAGGAGAGAACAGAAGGGCATCTGGAAAAAGGAGAAGAGAGAAGGCATCTAGATGGAGAAGAGGAGAGACGGGCATCAGAAGAAAGTAGAGTACAGAAGGGCATCCATGGAGAGGAGAGGACAGAAGGGCATCTAGAGAGAGCAGAGAACAGAAGTGCATCCAGAAAGAGGAAAAGAGAGATGGGCATTGGGTGATAGGAGAAGACAGAAGGGCATCCAGAGAGAGGAGAGGACAGAATGGCCGCCAGAAAAAAGAGAGAGCAGAAGGGCATGCAGAGAGAGAGAGGACAGAAGGACATCCACAGAAAAGAGTATAGAATGCCATACAAAGAAGGAAGAGAGAAGGGCATCTATGTAGAGGAGAGAACAGAAGGGCATCTAGAGAGTGGAGACAAAAGAAGGACATCCAGAGAGAGGAGCGGACAGAAGGACATCCAGAGTGAGGAGACAACTGCAGGACATCCAGAGAGAAGATAAGATAGAAGGGCTTCCAGAGAAAGGAGAGAAAAGAAGGGCATCTGGAAGAGAAGAGAGAAGGCATCCAGATGGAAACGAGGACAGACGGGCACCCTGAGAGAGGAGCAGACAGAAGGGTATCCAGGGAGAGAAGAGAAGAGAAGTGCATCCAGAGAGACGATAGGACAGAAGGGCATCTAGAGAGAGCAGAGAACAGAAGGGCATCCAGAGATAGGAGAGGACAGAAGGGCATCCAGAGATAGGAGAGGACAGAAGGGCATCCACATAAAAGAGTACAGAAGGCCATACAGAGAGAGGAGAAGACACAAGGGCATCTAGATAGAGGAGAGAACAGATGGCATCTAGAGAGAGGAGAGAACATAAGGGCATCCAGTGAGAGGAGAGAGCAGAAGGGCATCCCGAGAGAGGAGAAGACAGTAGGGCATCTTGAGAGAGGAGAGAACAAAAGGGAATCCAGAAAGAGGAGAAGAGAAAAGGGCATCCAGAGAGAGGAGAGAACAGAAGAGCATCCAGAGAGAGGAGAGACCACAAGGACATCCAGAGAGAGGAGATGACAGAAGGGAAGCTGGAGAGACGAGAAAACAGAATGGCATAGGGAGAGAGAAGAAGACAGAAAGAAATCCAGAGAGAGGAGAGAGCAGAAGGGCATCCAGAGAGAGGAGAGAGCAGAAGGGCATCCAGAGAGATGAGAAGACAGAAGGGTATTTAGAGAGAGGAGAGGACAGAAGGGCATCAAGAGGGAGGAGAAGACAGAAGGGCATCAAGAGAGAGAAAAAAACAGAAGGGAATCCAGATAGAGGAGAGAACAGAAGGGCATCCAGAGAGAGGAGAACACAGAGGGGCATCTGGAGAGAGGAGAGAACAGAAGGGCATCCAGAGAGAGGAGAGAACAGATTTTAATCCAGAGAGAGGAGAGGATAGAAGGGCATCCAGAGAGAGGAGAACACAGAAGGGAATCCAGAGAGACAAGAGAACAGAGAGGAATCCAGAGATAATAGAGGACAGAAGGGCATCTAGAGAGAGGATAGAAGAGAAGGGCATCCAGCAAGAGGAAAAACAAAAAGGGAATGCAGATAGAGGAGAGATCAGAAGGGCATCCAGAGAGAGGAGAGGACAGAAGGGCATCCAGAGAGAGGTGAGGAAAGAAGGGCATCCAGAGAGAGGAGACTGAAGAAAGGCATCCAGAGAGAGGAGAAACAAAAGGGCATACATGGAGATGAGAGGTCAGAAGGGCATCCAGAGAGAGGAGAGGAGAGAAGGTCATCGAGTGAGGAGAAGACAGAAACACATACACAGAGATGAGAAAACAGAAGGGCATTCAGAGAGCCGAGAAGAGAGAAGGGCATCCAGAGAGAGGAGAGGACAGAAGAGCTGCCAGAGAGAGGAGAGCACAGAAGGGTATCCAGAGAGATGAGAGAACAGAGAGGCATCCAGAGCGAATAGAGGACAGAAAGGCATCTAGAGAGAGGAGAGAAGAGAAGGGAATCCAGCGAGAAGAGAAGAAAAAAGGTAATCTAGAGAGAGGAGAGGGCAGAAGGGCATCCAGAGAGAGGAGAGGACAGAAGGGCATCCAGAGAGAGAAGAGATCAGAAGGGCATCCAGAGAGAGGAGTGTGAAGAAGGGCATCTATAGAGAGAAGAGGACAGAAATGATCCAGAGAGAGGAGAGAACAGAAAGCCCTCCAGAGAGAGGAGAAGACCGAAGGGCATCCATAGAGAGGAGAGGACAGAAGAGCATCCAGAGAGAGGAGGGAACAGAATGGCATCCAGAGAGAGGAGAAGACAGAAACACATCCACAGAAAGGGGAGAACAGAAGAGAATCCAGAGAGCCGATAAGACAGAAGGGCATCCAGAGAGAGGAGAGCACAGAAGGGCATCCAGAGAGATGAAAGAACAGAGAGGCATTCAGAGAAAATAGAGGACAGAAAGGCATCTAGAGAGAGGAGAGAAGAAAAGGGCATCCAACGAGAGGAGAAGACAAAAAGGGAATCCAGAAAGAAGAGAGAACAGAAGGGCATCCAGAGAGAGGAGAGGACAGAAGGGCATCAGGAGAGAGGAGACAACAGAAGGGCATCCAGAGAGAGGAGTGGACAGAAGGGCATCCAGAGAGAGGAGGGAACAGAATGGCATCCAGAGAGAGGAGAAGACAGAAACACATCCACAGAAAGGGGAGAACAGAAGCGAATCCAGAGAGCAGATAAGACAGAAGGGCATCCAGAGAGAGGAGAGCACAGAAGGGCATCCAGAGAGATGAAAGAACAGAGAGGCATCCAGAGAGAATAGAGGACAGAAAGGCATCTAGAGAGAGGAGAGAAGAAAAGGGCATCCAACGAGAGGAGAAGACAAAAAGGGAATCCAGAAAGAAGAGAGAACAGAAGGGCATCCAGAGAGAGGAGAGGACAGAAGGGCATCCGGAGAGAGGAGACAACAGAAGGGCATCCAGAGAGAGCAGTGGACAGAAGGGCATCCAGAGAGATGAGAGGACAGAAGGGCATCCAGAGAGATGAGAAGACAGAAACACATCTACAGGGAGGGGAGAACAGAAGGGCATCCAGAGCGCAGAGAAGACAGAAGTGCATCCAGGGAGAGTAGAGAATAGAATGGTATCCAGAGAGCGCAGAAGACAGAAGAACATCCAGAGATAGGAGAGAACATAAGGGAATCCAGAGAGAATAGAGGACAGAAGGGCGTGTAGAGTAGAGAACAGAAAGGTATCCAGAAAGAGGTGAAGAGAGAATGGCATCTGGAGATAGGAGAAGACAGAAGGGCTTCCAGAGTTAGGAGTTGACAGAATCGCCTCCAGCGAGAAGAGAGAAAAGATGGGCATCCAGAGAGAGAAAAGGTCAGAAGGGCATCCAGAGAAAAAAGTAAAGAAGGCCATACAGAGAGATGAAAAGACAAAAGGGCACATAGATAGAGGAGAGAACAGAAGGGCATCTAGATAGAGGAGAGAAAAGAAGAGCAACCGGAGGAAGGAGAAGACAGAAGGGCATCCAGAGAGATGAGATTTCAGTAGAGAATCCAGAAAGAGGAGAGAACAGAAGCCCATCCAGAATGAGCAGAAGAGTGAAGGACATCCAAAGAGAGAAGAGGACTGAAGGGCATTTGGAGAGAGGAGAACACAGAAGGGCATCTAGAGAGATGAGAAGACAGAAGGGTATCCATAGTGGGGAATAAATTGTCGGAAATTCAGAGCGAGGAGAAGATAGAAGGACATTGGGAGAGACGAGAGGAAAGAAGGGCATAGGGAGAGTGGAGAAGACAGAATGACATTGGGAGAGAGTAGTGGACAGAAGGGCGTCGAGAGAGAGGAGAGCACAGAAGGACATGTAGAGGTGTAGAGAACAGAAAGGTATCCAGAAAGAGGAGAAGAGAGAAGGGCATCGGGAGATAGGAGAAGACAGAAGGTCTTCCAGAGAGAGGAGTTGAAAGAATGGCCTCCATAGAGAAGAGAGAAAAGAAGGGCATCCAGAGAGAGAAGAGATCAGAAGGGTATCCAGAGAAAAGAGTAAAGAAGGTCATACAGAGAGAGGAGAAGACAGAAGGGCACATAGATAGAGGAGAGAACAGAAAGGCATCTAGATAGAGGAGAGAACAGAAGGGCATCCAGAAAGAGGAGAGACCAGAAGGGCAACCAGAGAAAGAAGAAGACAGAAGGGCATCCAGAGAGAGGAGAGGACAGAAGGACATCCCAGAGGAGAGAACAGAAGTGCATCCAGAGAGATGAGAGAACAGTAGAGAATCCAGAAAGAGGAGAGAACAGAAGCCCATCCAGAAAGAGCAGAAGAGTGAAGGACATCCAAAGAGAGAAGAGGACTGAAGGGCATTTGGAGAGAGGAGAACATAGAAGGGCATCTAGAGAGATGAGAAGACAGAAGGGTATCCAGAGTGGGGAGAAAATTGTCGGGAATCCAGAGACAGGAGAAGACAGAAGGGCATAGGGAGAGACGAGAGAACAGAAGGGCATAGGGAGAGTGGAGAAGACAGAACGGCATCGGGAGAAAGTAGAGGACAGAAGGGCATCGAGAGAGAGGAGAGCACAGAAGGACATACAGAGAAAGGAGAGAACAGAGAGGCACCCAGAAAGAATACAGGACAGAAGGGCATCCAGAGAGAGGAGAAAAGAGAAGGGCATACAGTGAGAGGAGAAGACAAAAATGGAATCCAAGTAGAGGAGAGAACAGAAGAGCATTCAGAGAGAGGAGAAGACAGAAGGGCATCTGGAGAGAAGATAGAACAGAAGGGCATCGAGAGAGAGGAGAGAACATAAGGGCATCCAGAGAGAGAAGTGCACAGAAGGACATCCAGATAGACGAGAAAACAGAGAGGAATCAAAAGGGCATCTTGAGAGAGGATATAAGAGAAGGGCATCCAGCGAGAGGAGAAGACAAAAAGGGAATGCAGAGAGAAAAGAGAACAGAAGGGCATCCAGAGAGAGGAGAGAACAGAGGAGCATCCAGAGAGAGGAGAGACCAGAACGACATCAAGAGAGAGAAGACAGATGCCCTTCTGTCTTCTCCTCTCTCCTGATGCCCTTCTGTTCACTCCTCTCTCTGTATTCACTTCTGTCTTCTCCGGCTCTGGATACCCTTCTCTTCTCTCCTTTTTCTGGATGGCCTACTGTTCTCTCCTCTATCTAGGTCCTCTTGTGTCTTCTCATCACTCTGTATGGCCTTCTGTAGTATTTTATGTGGATGCCCTTCTTTGCTCTCCTCTCTCTGGATGTCCTTCTGTCTTCTCCTATCTTCCGATGCCCTTCTGTTCTCTCTCCCTTTTCATTCCCTTCTGTCTTCTCCTCTCTCTTGATGACCTTCTGTTCTCTCTTCTTTCTAGATGCCCTTCTGTATTCTCCTCTCTCTGGATTCCCTTCTGTCTTCTCCTCTCTTTTGATGACCTTCTGTTCTATCCTTTTTCTGGATGCTCTTCTGTTCTCTCCTATCCCCAGATGTCCTTCTGTCTTCTCGTCTCTCTGGATGCTATTCTGGTCTCTCCTCTCTCTGGATGCCCTTCTGTTCTCTCCTCTCTCTGGATTCCTTTCTGTCTTTTCCTCTCTTTGGATGCCATTATATCCTCTCCTCTCCCTGGATGCCCTTCTGTCATCTCCTCTCTCTGTGGATGACCTTCTGTATTCTCCTCTCTCCCGATGCCCATCTGATCTCTCCTCTTTCCCAATGCCCTTCTGTTCTCTCCTCTTTCTGGATTCGCTTCTGTATTCGCCTTCTCTGGATGCCCTTCTGTTCTCTCCTCTCTCTGGATGCCCTTTTGTCCTCTTCCATCTGGATGCCCTTCTGTTCTGTCCTCTCACTGGATGCCCTTCTGTTCTCTTCTCTTTATGGATGCCCTTCTGTCCTCTCCTCTCTGGAGGCCCTTCTGTCTTCTCCTCTCTCCATATGCCCTTCTATTCTCTCCTCTCATTGGATTCCCTTCTGTCTTCGCTCTCTGTATGGCCTTCTGTACTATTTTACGTGGATGCCCTTTTTTGATCTCCTCTCTATGAATGCACTTCTGTCTTCTCCTATATCCCGATGCCCTTCTGTCTTCTTCTCTTTCTGGATGCCCTTCTGTTCTCTGCTCTCTTTAGATGCACTTCTGTCCTCTCTTCTCGCTGGATGCACTTCTGTTCTCTTCTCACCCTGAATGCCTTCTGTACTCTCCTCTCTCAGAATGCCCGTCGGTCCTCTTCTCCATCTGGATGCCTTCTCTCTTCTTCTCTCTCTGGATGCCCTTCTTCCTTCTCCTCTCTATGGATGCACTTCGGTTCTCTCCTCTTTCTTGTTTCCCTTTCTTTTTTATTTTCCTCTCTCTGGATGCCCTTCTGCCCTCTCCTGTCTCCTGATGCCCTTCTTTCTTCTCCTCTTTGTGAATGCCCTTCTGTTCTCTGCCCTCTCTAGATGCCCTTCTGTCCCCTCTTCTCTCTGAATGCCCTTTTGTTCTCTTCTCTCCATGAATGCCTTCTGTCCTCTCCTCTCTCACGATCCCTGTAGGTCCTCTTATCCATCTGGATGGCTTCTCTCTTCTCCTCATTCTGGATGCCTTTCTGTCTTCTCCTCACTCTGGATGCCCTTCTGCTCTCTCCTCTCTCTGGATGCCCTTCTGTTCTCTCCTCCATCTAGATGCCCGTCTGTCTTCTCCTCTATCTAGATGCCCTTCTGTCTTCTCCTCTCTATTTATAACCTTCTGTTCTCTCCTCTATCTGGATGCCCTTCTCTTCTCTTCTCTCTCTGGATTCCCTTCTGTCTTCTACTCTCTCTTGATGACCTTCTGTTCTCTCCTCTTTCTGGATGCTCTTCTGTTCTCTCCTCTCTCCGGATGCTCTTCTGTCTTCTCATCTCTCTGGATGCTCTTCTGGTCTCTCCTCTCTCTGTATGCCCTTCTGTTCTCTCCTCTCTCTTGATTCCCTTCTGTCTTTGCTTCTCTTTGGATGCCATTCTATCCTCTCCTCTCTCTCTGGATGCCCTTCTGTCTTCTCCTCTCTCTGGATGCACTTCTGTTCTCTCCTCTTTCTGGATTTCCTATTTTTCTTTTCCTCTCTCTGGATGCCCTTCTGTCATCTCCTCTCTCTAAAAGACCTTCTGTCTTCTCCTCTGTCCTGATGTCCATCTGTTCTCTCCTCTCTCCGAATGCCAATCTGTTCTCTCCTCTCTCTGGATTCGCTTCTTTCTTCTCCTTCTGTGGATTCCCTTCTGTTCTCTCCTCTTTCTGGATGCCCTTTTGTCCTCTTCTCTCTGGATGCCCTTCTGTTCTGTCCTCTCCTTGATGCCCTTCTGTTCTCTTCTCTTTATGGATGTCCTTCTGTCCTCTCCTCTTTGGAGGCCCTTCTGTCTTCTTCTCTCTCTGTATGCCCTTCTGTTCTCTCCTCTCTTTGGATTCCCTTCTGTATTCTCTCTCTGTATGGCCTTCTGTACTATTTTATGTGGATGACCTGTTTGATCTCCTCTCTATGGATGCACTTCTGTCTTCTCCTATCTCCCGTTGGCCTTCTGTCTTCTCCTCTTTCTGGATGCCCTTCTGTTCTCTGCTCTCTTTAGATGCCCTTCTGTCCTCTCTTCTCTCTGGATGCGCTTCTGTTCTCTTCTCTCCTTGAATGCCTTCTGTACTCTACTCTCTCAGGATGTCCATCGGTCCTCTTCTTCATCTGGATGCCTTTCCTCTTCTTCTCTCTCTGGATGCCCTTCTGTCTTCACCTCTCTATGGATGCACTACTGTTCTCTCCTTTTTCTGGATTCCCTATTTTTCTTTTTCTATCTCTGGATGCCCTTTTGTCTTCTCCTCTCGCTGTATGGCCTTCTGTACTATTTTATATGGATGCCCTTTTTTGCTCTCCTCCCTCTGGATGACCTTCTGTCTTCTCCTCTCTCCCGATGCCCTTCTGTTCTCTCCTCTCTCTGAATGTCCTTCTGTTATCTCCTCTCTCTGCATTCTCTTTTGTCTTCTCCTTCTCTGTATGCCCTTCTGTTCTCTATTCTTTCTGGATGTCCTTCTGTTCTCTCCTCTATCTAGATGCCCTTCTGTTTTCTCCTCTCTCTGTATGGCTTTCTGTAATATTTTATGTGGATGCCCTTCTTTCCTCTCCTCTCTCTGGATGCCCTTATGTCTTCTCCTATCTCCTGATGCCCTTCTGTCTTCTCCTCTTTCTGGATGCCCTTCTGTTATCTGCTCTCTCTAGATGCCCTTCCGTCCTCTCTTCTCTCTGGAAGCCCTTCTGTTCTCGTCACTCCATGACTGCCTTCTGTCCTCTCCTCTCTCTGGATCCCTGTCAGATCTTTTATCCATCTGGATGCCTTCACTCTTCTCCTCTTTCTGGATGCCTTTCTGTCTTCTCCTCTCTCTGGAAGCCCTTCTGTTCTCTACTCTCTCACTGGATGGCCTTCTCTTCTCTCCTCTCTCCAGATGTCTTTCTGTTCTCTCCTCTATCTAGATGCCTTTCTGTCTTCACCTCTCTCTGTATGGCCTTCTGTACTATTTTATGTGGATGCCCTTCTTTGCTCTCCTCTTTCTGGATGACGTTCTGTCTTCTCCTATCTCCCGGTGCCCTTCTGTTCTCTCCTCTCTCTGGATTCCCTTCTGTCTTCTCCTCTTTCTTGATGACCTTGTGTTCTCTCCTCTTCCTGGATGCTCTTCTGTTCTCTCCTCTGTCCAGATGTCATTCTGTCTTCTCCTCTCTCTGGATGTCCTTTTGTTCTCTCCTCTCTCTGGATGCCCCTCTGTCCTCTCCTCTCTCTGGATTCCCTTCTGTCTTCTCATCTCTCTTGATGACCTTGTGTTCTCTCCTCTTTCTGGATGTTATTTTGTTCTCTCCTTTGTGCAGATGCCATTCTGTCCTATCCTCTCTCTGGATGCCAATCTGGTCTCTCCTCACTCTGGATGCCCTTCTGTTCTCTCCTCTCTCTGTATTTTCTTCTGTCTTTTCCTGTCTCTGTATGCCATTCTATCCTCTCCTCTCTCTGGATGCCCTTCTGTCTTCTCCTCTCTCTGGATGCACTTCTGTTCTTTGCTCTTTCTGGGTTTCCTATTTTTCTTTTCCTCTCTCTGGATGCCCTTCTGTCATCTCCTCTCTCTGGAAGACCTTCTGTCTTCTCCTCTCTCCTGATGTCCATCTGTTCTCTCCTCTGTCCAAATGCCCTTCTGTTCTCTCTTCTCTCTGGATTCGCTCTGTCTTCTCCTTCTCTGGATGTTCTTCTGTTCTCTCCTCTCTCTGGATGCCTGTTTGTCCTCTTTTCTCTTGATGCACTTCTCTTCTGTCCTCTCCCTTGATGCCCTTCTGTTCTCTTCTATTTATGGATGCCCTTTTGTCCTCTCCTCTCTGGAGGCCCTACTGTCTTCTCCTCTCTCCAAATGCCCTTTTGTTGTCTCCTCTCTTTGGATTCCCTTTTGTCTTCTCCTCTCTCTGTATGGCCTTCTGTATTATTTTATGCGGATGCCCTTCTTTGCTCTCCTCTCTCTGGATGCACTTCTGTTTTCTCCTATCCTCCGATACCCTACTGTCTTCTACTCTTTCTGGATGCCCTTCTGTTCTCTGCTCTCTTTAGATGCCCTTCGGTCCTCTCTTCTCTCTGGATGCCCTTCTGTTCACTTCTCTCCAAGAATGCCTTCTGTACTCTCCTCTATTAGGATCCCGTCATTCCTCTTCTCCATTGGATGCCTTCTCTCTTCTCCTCTCTCTGGATGCCCTTCTGTCTTCTCCCTTCTCTGGATGCACTTCTGTTCTCTCCTCTTTCTGGATTACCTATTTTTCTTTTCCTCTCTCTGGATGCCCTTCTGTCTTCTCCTCTCTCTTTATGGAATTCAGTACTATTTTATGTGGATGCCCTTCTTTGCTCTCCTCCCTCTGGCTGACCTTCTTTCTTCTCTCTCCCATTACCCTTCTGTTATCTCCTCTCTCTGAATGCCTTTCTGTTCACTCCTCTTTCTGGGTTCGCTTCTGTCTTCTCCTTCTCTGGATGCCCTTCTGTTCTCTCCTTTTTCTGGATGCCATTTTATCCTCTCCTCTTTCTGGATGCCCTCCTGTCTTCTCCCCTCTCTGGATGCCCTTCTGTTCTCTCTTCTCTCAGGATGTCCTTCTGTCCTCTCCTCTCTCTAGATTCCCTTCTGTCTTCTCCTATCTCCCGATGCCCTTCGGTTCTCTGCTCTTTCTGGATGCCCTTCTGTTCTCTCCTCTCTCCTCATAACCTTCTGTCGTCTCCTCTCTCAGGATGCACTTCTGTTCTCACCTCTCTCTGTATTCCCTATTTTTTTCCTCTCTCTGCATGCCCTTCTGTCATCTGCTCTCTCTGGATGACTTTTTGTCTTCTCCTCTCTCCAAATGCCCTTCTGTTCTCTCCTGTCTCTGGATTCGCTTCTGTCTTCTCCTTCACTGTATGCCCTTCTGTTCTCTCCTGTTTCTGGATGCCCTTCTGTTCTATCCTCTATCTAGATGCCCTTCTGTCTTCTCCTCTCTCTGTATGGCCTTCTGTACTATTTTATGTGGATGCATTTCTGTTCTCTCAGCTCTCTTTATGCCCTTCTTTTCTCTCCTCTCTCTGGATGCCCTACTGTCTTCTCCTCACACTGGAAGCCCTTTAACTCTCTTCTCTCTCTGGATGCCCTCATGTTCTCTCCTCTCTCTGGATTCCCTCTTGTCTTCTCCTCAATATTGATGACCTTCTTTTCTCTCCTCTTTCTGGATGCCCTTTTGTTCTCTTCTCTCTCTGGATGCCCTTCTGTCTTCTCCTCTCTCTCGCAATGCCTTTCTGCTCTCTGCTCTCTCTGGATGCCTTTTTTTCGCTCCTCTTCTGGATACCCTTCTGTCTTCTCCTCTCTCTGGATGCAGTTCTATCCTCTCCTTTCTCTGGATGCCCTTCTGTCTTCTCCTCTCTCTGGATGCACTTCTCTTCTCGCCTCTTTCTGGATGCCCTTCTGTTAGCTCTTCTCTACAGATGCCCTTCTGTCTTCTCTTCTCCCTGGATGCCCTTCTTGTCACTCCTCTCTCTGGATGCCGTTCTATGGTCTCCTTTCTTTGGATCCCTTCTGTCTTCTCCTCTCTCTGGATGTACTTATGCTCTCCCCTCTTTCTGTATTCCCTATTTTCTTTTCCTCGCTCTGGATGCCCTTCTGTCATCTGCTCTCTCTGGATGCCCTTCTGTCTTCTCCTCTCTCCGGATGCCCTTCTGGTTTCTCCTCCCTCTGGATGCCCTACTGTCATCTCCTCTCTCTGGTTTGCCTTCTGTCTTCTCCTCTCTCCTGATGCCCATCTGTTCTCTCATCATTCCGGATGCCCTACTGTCTTCTCCTCTCTCTGGATGACTTTCTACTTTCTCCTCTCTCTGGATGACTTTTGTTCTCTCCTCTTTCTGGATTTCCTATTTTCCTTTTCCTCTCTCTGGATGCCCTTCTGTCATCTCCTCTCTCTGGATGACCTTCTGTCTTCTCCTCTCTCCCGATGCCCATCTGTTCTCTCCTCTCTCCAAATGCCCTTCAGTTCTCTCCTCTCTCTGGATTCACTTCTGCCTTCTCCTTCTCTGGATGCCCTTCTGTTCTCTCCTCTTTCTGGATTCCCTTCTGTTCTCTCATCACTCTGGATGCTCTTCTGTCCTCTCCTCTCTGGAGACCCTTCTGTCTTCTCCTCTCTCCGAATTCTCTTCTGTTCTCTCCTCCCTTTGGATTCCCTTCTGTTTTCTCCTCTCTCTGGATGCCCTTCTGCTCTCTCTTCTCTCTGGATGCCCTTCTGTCTTCTCCTCTCTCTGGATGCCCTTCTGTTCTCTCCTCTATCTAGATGCCCTTCTGTCTTCTCCTCTTTCTGTATGGCCTTCTGTACTATTTTATATGGATGCCCTTCTTTGTTCTCCTCTCTCTGGATGCCCTACTGTATTCTATTCTCTCTGAATGCCCTTCTTCTCTCTCTTATCTCTGGATGCCCTTCTGCTCTCTCCACTCTCTGGATGCCCTTCTGTTCTCTCCTCTCTCCGGATGCACTACTGTCTTCTCCTTTATCTGTATGCCCTTCTACTCTCTCCTCTCTTTGGTTGCCCTTTTGTTCTCTCTTCTCTTTGGATTCCCTTCTGTCTTCTCCTCTCCCTGGATTCCCTTCTGGTCTCTCCTCTCTCTGGATGCCCTTCTGTTCTCTCCTCTCTATGAATTCCCTTCTGTCTTCTCCTCTCTCTGGATGCTGTTCTATCATCTCCTCTTCCTGGATACCCTTCTGTCTTCTCCTCTCTCTGGATGCCGTTCTATCCTCTCCTCTTTTTGGATGCCCTACTGTCTTCTAACCTCTCTGGATACCCTTCTGTTCTCTCTTCTCTCGCGATTTCCTTCTGTCCTCTCCTCTCTCTAGATTCCCTTCTGTCTTCTCCTCTCTCTTGATGCCTTTCTGTTCTCTCCTCTTTCTGGATACCCTTCTGTTCTCTCCTCTCTTCGCAAAACTTTCTGTCGTCTCCTCTCTCAGGATGCACTTCTGTTCACACCTCCCTCTGCATTCCCTATTTTTCTTTTCCTCTCTATGCATGCCATTCTGTCATCTTCTCTCTCTGGATGACTTTTTGTCTTCTCCTCTCTCCCAATGCCCTTCTGTTCTCTCCTCTCTCCGAATGCTCTTCTGTTCTCTCCTCTCTCTGGCTTCGCTTCTGTCTTCTCCTTCTCTAGATGCCCTTCTGTTCTCTCCTGTTTCTGGATGCCCTTCTGTTCTCTCCTCTATCTAGATGCCCTTCTGTCTTCTCCTCTCTCTTTATGGCCTTCTATACTATTTTATGTGGATGCTCTTCTGCTCTCTCAGCTTTCTTTATGCCCTTCTGTTTTTTCCTCTCTCCAGATGCCCTACTGTCTTCTCCTCACTCTGGATGCTCTTCTACTCTCTCCTCACTCTGGATGCCCTTCTGTTCTCTCCTCTCTCTGGATTCCCTTCTGTCTTCTCCTCTCTCTTGATGACTTTCTGTACTCACTTCTTTCTGGATTCCCTTCTGTTCTCTCCTCTCTCAGGATGCCGTTCTGTCTTTTGCTCTCTCTCTCTCAATGCCCTTCTGGTTTCAGCTATCTCTGGATGCCCTTTTTTTCTCTCCTCTCTCTGGATTCCCTTCTGTCTTCTCCTCTCTCTGGATGCTGTTCTATCCTATCCTCTCTCTGGATACCCTTCTGGCTTCTCCTCTCTCTGGATGCCCTTCAGTTATCTCCTCTTTCTGGATTCCCTATTTTTCTTTTCCATTCTCTGTATGCAATTATGTCATCTCCTCTCTCCAGAGGCCTTCTGTCTTCTCCGCTCTCTGGATGCCCATCTATTCTCTCATCTCTCCGGTTTTCCTTCTGTCTTCTCCTCTCTCTGGATGCCCTTCTATTCTCTCCTCTCTCTGGATTCCTTTCTGTCTTCTCTTTATTGATGACCTTCTGTTCTCTCCTATTTCTGGATGCTTTTCTGTTCTCTCCTCTCTCCGGATGCCATTCCGTCTTCTTCTCTCTGGATGACCTTCAGTCCTCTTCTCTCTTTGGATGTCCTTAAGTCTTCTGCTGTCTTTGGATGGGATTGTGTTCTCTCCTCTTTCTGGAATCTCTCCTGTCCTCTCCTCTCTCTGGATTCCCTTCTGTCTTCTCCTCTCTCTTGATGCCCTTCTGTTATCTCCTCTATCTAGATGCCCTTCTGTCTTCTGCTCACTCTGTATGTCATTCTGTACTATTTTATGTGGATCACCTTCTTTGTTCTCCTCTCTCTGGATTCCCTTCTGTCTTCTCCTATCTCCCGATGCCCTTCTGTATTCTCCTCTTTATGGATGCCCTTCTGTCTTGGCCTATCTCTGAATGCCCTTCTGCTCTCTCCTCTATCTGGATGCCCTTCTGTTCACTCCTCTCTCCGGATGTCCTACTGTCTTCTCGTCTCTCTGGATACCCTTCTACTCTCTCCTCTCTCTGTATGCCCTTCTGTTCTCTCCTCTCTCTGGCTTTGCTTCTGGCTACTCCTCTCTTTTGATGACCTTCTGTCTTCTCCTCTTTCTGGATGCCCTTCTGGTCTCTCCTCTCTCTGGATGCCGCTCTGTTCTCTCCTCTCTCTGGATTCCCTTCTGTCTTCTCCTCTCTCTGGATGCCGTTCTATCATCTCCTTTCTCTGGATGCCCTTCTGACTTCTCCTCTATCTGGATGCACTTCTGTTCTCTCCTCTTTCTGTATTCTCTATTTTTCTTTTCCTCTCTCTGGATGCTCTTCTGTCATCTCCTCTCTCTGGATGACCTTCTGTCATCTCCTCTCTCCCAATGCCTATCTGTTCTCTCCTCTCTCTGAATGCCCTTCTGTTCTCTCCTCTCTCTGGATGCTCTTTGGTACTCTTCTCTCTGGATGCCCTTCTGTCCTCTCTCTGGATGCCCTTCTGTTCTCTTCTCCTTATGGATGCCCTTCTGTCCTCTCCTCTCTGGAGGCCCTTCTGTTTTCTCCTCTCTCCGAATGCCCTTCTGTTCTCTCCTCTCTTTGGATTCTCTTCTGTCTTCTCCTCACTCTGGATGCCCTTCTGTACTATTTTATGTGGATTCCATTCTTTGCTCTTCTCTCTCTGGATGCAAATCTGTCTTCTCCTATCTCCCAAAGCCCTTCTGTCTTCTCCTCTTTCTGGATGCCTTTCTGTTCTCTGCTCTCTCAAGTTGCCCTTCTGTCCTCTCTTCTCTCTGGATGCTCTTCTGTTCTCTTTTCTCCCTGAATGCCTTCTGTACTCTCCTCTCTCAGGATGCCCGTCAGTGCTCTTCTCCATCTGAATACCTTCTCTCTTCTCCTCACTCTGGATCTCCTTCTATCTTCTCCTCTCTCTGAGTGCACTTCTGTTCTCTGGATGCCCTCCTTTTCTCTCCTCTCTCCGAATACCCTTCAGTTTTCTCTTCTCTCTGGATGCCCTTCTTCTCTCTTCTCTCTCTGGATGCCCTTCTGTTCTCAAGTCTCTACGGATGCCCTATTGCCTTCTCCTCTGTCTGGATGCCCTTCTACACTCTCCTCTCTCTGGATGCCCTTCTGTTCTCTCTTCTTTCGGGAGTTTCTTCTGTCCTATCCTCTCTCTGGATTCCCTTCTGTCTTCTCCTCTCTCTGGATGCCCTTTTGTCCTCTCCTCTCTCCAGCTTTCCATCTGTCTTCTCCTCTGTCTGGATGCCCTTCTGTTCTCTCCTCTCCCTGGATTCCCTTCTGTTCTTCTAACATTAGATGCCCTTCTGTTCTCTCTTCTCACTAGATGCCATTCTGTCCTCTCTTCTCTCTGAATGCCCTTAGGTTTTCTTCTCTCTCTGGATGCCCTTCAGTCCTCTTCCCTCTCTGGATGTCCTTCAGTCTTCTGCTGTCTCCGGATGGGCTTGTGTTCTCTCTTCTTTCTGCATTCTCTCCTGTTCTCTCATCTCTCTGCATGAGCTTCTGTTCTCTCTTCTCTTGAGGTGACCTTCTATACTCTCCTCTCTCTGGATTCCCTTCTGTCTTCTCCTCTCTCTCTTCCCTTCTGTTCTCTCCTCTTTCTGGAGGTTCTTCTGTTCCCTCCTCTTTCTGCATAACATTCTGTTGTCTCCTCTCTCAGATTACACTTCTCTTCTCTCCTCTCTCTGCATTCCCTATTTTTCTTTTCCTCTCTCTGGGTGCCCTTCTGTGATCTCCTCTCTCTGGATGACTTTCTGTCTTCTCCTCTCTACCGATGCCCTTCTGTTCTCTCCTCTCTCCAAATGACGTTCTGTTCTCTCCTCTCTCTGGATTCAATTCTGTCTTCTCCTTCTCTGGATGCCCTTATGTTCTCTCCTCTTTCTGGATGCAATTGTGTTCTCTCCTCTATCTAGATGCCATTCTGTCTTCTGCTCTTTCTGTATGGCCTTTTATACTATTTTATGTGGATGCCAATCTATGCTCTCCTCTCTGTGGATTTCCTTCTATCTTCTCCTATCTAACATTGACCTTCTGTCTTCTCCTCTCTCTGGATGAATTTCTGTTCTCTCCTCTCTCTGGATGACCTTCTGTCTTCTCATCTCTCCTGATGCTCTTCTTTTCTCTCTTCTCTCTGAATGCCCTTCTGTTCTCTCCACTCTCTGGATTCGCTTCTGTCTTCTCCTTCTCTGGATGACCTTCTGTTCTCTCAACTTTCTGGATGCCCTTCTGTTTTCTCCTTTATCTAGATGCCCTTCTGTCTTCTCCTCCCACTGTATGGCTTTCTGTACTATTTTATGTGTATGCCCTTCTTTGCTCTCCTCTCTCTGGTTGCCCTTCTGTCTTCTCCTATCTCCTGATGCCCTTCTGTATTCTCCTGTTTCTGGATGCCCTTCTGAATTCTCCTATCTCTCAATGACCTTCTGTTCTCTCGTCTCTCTGGTTCCCCTTCTGTTCTCTCCTCTCTCTGGATTCCCTTCTATTCTCTCCTCTCTCAGGGTGCCCTTCTGTTCTCTCCTCTCTCTGGAATCCCTTCGGTCATCTCCTCTCTCTTGATGACCTTATGTTCTCTCCTCTTTCTGGATGCCCTCCTGTTCTCTCTTTTCTCCGGATGCCCTTCTGTCTTCTCCTCTCTCTCTCTCAATGCCCTTCTCGTCTCTCCTCTCTCTGGATTCCCTTCTCTTCTCTCCTCTCTCAGGATTCCCTTCTGTCTTCTACTCTCTCTGGATGCCGTTCTATCCTCTCCTCTCTCTGGATACCCTTCTGTCTTCTCCTCTCTCTGGATGCACTTCTGTTCTCTCCTCTTTCTGGATTCCCTATTTTTCTTTTCCTCTCTCTGGATGCCCTTCTGCAATCTTCTCCGTCCAGATGCCCTTCTGTCTTCTTCTCTCTCTGGATGCCCATCTGTTTTCTCCTGTCTCTGGACGCCCTACTGTCTTCTCTTTTCTCTGGATGCCCTTATATATTCTAATCTCTCTGGATTCCCTTCTGTCTTCTCCTCTCTATTGATGCCCTTCTGTTTTCTCCTCTTTCTGGATGCCCTTCTGTTCTTTCCTCTCTCTGGATGCCCTTCTGTCTTCTCCTCTTTCTGGATGCCTTTCTGTTCTCTGCTCTCTCAAGTTGCCCTTCTGTCCTCTCTTCTCTCTGGATGCTCTTCTGTTCTCTTTTCTCCCTGAATGCCTTCTGTACTCTCCTCTCTCAGGATGCCCGTCAGTGCTCTTCTCCATCTGAATACCTTCTCTCTTCTCCTCACTCTGGATCTCCTTCTATCTTCTCCTCTCTCTGAGTGCACTTCTGTTCTCTGGATGCCCTCCTTTTCTCTCCTCTCTCCGAATACCCTTCAGTTTTCTCTTCTCTCTGGATGCCCTTCTTCTCTCTTCTCTCTCTGGATGCCCTTCTGTTCTCAAGTCTCTACGGATGCCCTATTGCCTTCTCCTCTGTCTGGATGCCCTTCTACACTCTCCTCTCTCTGGATGCCCTTCTGTTCTCTCTTCTTTCGGGAGTTTCTTCTGTCCTATCCTCTCTCTGGATTCCCTTCTGTCTTCTCCTCTCTCTGGATGCCCTTTTGTCCTCTCCTCTCTCCAGCTTTCCATCTGTCTTCTCCTCTGTCTGGATGCCCTTCTGTTCTCTCCTCTCCCTGGATTCCCTTCTGTTCTTCTAACATTAGATGCCCTTCTGTTCTCTCTTCTCACTAGATGCCATTCTGTCCTCTCTTCTCTCTGAATGCCCTTAGGTTTTCTTCTCTCTCTGGATGCCCTTCAGTCCTCTTCCCTCTCTGGATGTCCTTCAGTCTTCTGCTGTCTCCGGATGGGCTTGTGTTCTCTCTTCTTTCTGCATTCTCTCCTGTTCTCTCATCTCTCTGCATGAGCTTCTGTTCTCTCTTCTCTTGAGGTGACCTTCTGTACTCTCCTCTCTCTGGATTCCCTTCTGTCTTCTCCTCTCTCTCTTCCCTTCTGTTCTCTCCTCTTTCTGGAGGTTCTTCTGTTCCCTCCTCTTTCTGCATAACATTCTGTTGTCTCCTCTCTCAGATTACACTTCTCTTCTCTCCTCTCTCTGCATTCCCTATTTTTCTTTTCCTCTCTCTGGGTGCCCTTCTGTGATCTCCTCTCTCTGGATGACCTTCTGTCTTCTCCTCTCTACCGATGCCCTTCTGTTCTCTCCTCTCTCCAAATGACGTTCTGTTCTCTCCTCTCTCTGGATTCAATTCTGTCTTCTCCTTCTCTGGATGCCCTTATGTTCTCTCCTCTTTCTGGATGCAATTCTGTTCTCTCCTCTATCTAGATGCCATTCTGTCTTCTGCTCTTTCTGTATGGCCTTTTATACTATTTTATGTGGATGCCAATCTATGCTCTCCTCTCTGTGGATTTCCTTCTATCTTCTCCTATCTAACATTGACCTTCTGTCTTCTCCTCTCTCTGGATGAATTTCTGTTCTCTCCTCTCTCTGGATGACCTTCTGTCTTCTCATCTCTCCTGATGCTCTTCTGTTCTCTCTTCTCTCTGAATGCCCTTCTGTTCTCTCCACTCTCTGGATTCGCTTCTGTCTTCTCCTTCTCTGGATGACCTTCTGTTCTCTCAACTTTCTGGATGCCCTTCTGTTTTCTCATCTATCTAGATGCCCTTCTGTCTTCTCCTCCCACTGTATGGCCTTCTGTACTATTTTATGTGTATG
>NW_023045111.1:135552-202684 GCF_011762505.2 Arvicanthis niloticus | reverse complement strand
AGAGAACAGAAGGGCATCCAGAGAAAGGAAAAGACAGAAGCATATCCACAGATAGAAGGGAACAGAAGGGCATCCAGAGAGAAGAGAAGACAGAAGGGCATCAGGAGAGAGAAGAAGACAGAAGGGCATCCAGAGAGAGGGGAGGACAGAATGGCATCCAGAGAGAAGAGATTGCAGAAGGGCATCCAGAGAGAGGAGAGAGCAGAAGGGCATCCAGAGAAAAGATTAAAGAAGGCCATACTTAGAGAAAAGAAGACAGAAGGGCATCTAGAGAGAGGAGAGAACAGAAGAGCATCGAGGGAACAGAGAAGACAGAAGGGCTTCCAGAGAGAGGAGAGAACAGAAGGGCATCCGGAAAGAGGAGAAAAGAGAAGGCATCTAGATCTAGAAGAAGACAGACAGGCATCCTGAGAAACGAGAGGACAGGAGGGCATCCAGTTTGAGAAGAGGAGAGAAAGCCATACAGAGAAAGAAGGCAGAACGAAATCCAGAGAGAGGAGAGTACAGAAGGGCATTCAGAGAGAGGATAGAACAGAAGGTTATCCAGAGAGAGGAGAGGACAAAATGGCATCCAGAAAAAGGAGAGAACAGAAGGGCATCCAAAGAAAGGAGAAGACAGAAGGGCATCCAGAGAGAGGAGAGGACAGAAGGGCATCCAGAGAGAGGAGAAGACAGAAGGGAATCCATAGAGAGGAGAGAACAGAAGGTCATCCAGAGAGAAGAGAAGGCAGAAGGACATCCAGAGAGAGGAGAAAACAGAAGGGCATCTGGAGTGAGGAGAGAACAGAAGGGCATCCAGAAAAAGGAGAGAACAGAATGGCATCCAGAAGAGGAGAATACAGAAGGGAAACCAGAGATAGAGAAGAGATGGGCATTCGGAGAGAGGAGAAGACAGAAGGGCATCCAGAGAGGAGAGGACAGAAGGGCATCCAGAAAGAGAAGAGAATAGAAGGGCATCCAGAGGTAGGAGAGAACAGAAGGGCATTCAAAGAGAGAAGAGGACACAAGGGCATCCAGAGGGAGGAGAGAACAGAAGGGCCTCCAGAGAGAAGAGAGAGCAGAAGGGCATCCAGGGAGAGGAGAGTGAAGAAGGGCATCCATAGAGTGGAGAGGACAGAAGGGATCCAGAGAGTGGAGATAACAGAAAGCCATCCAGAGAGAGGAGAAGACAGAAGGGCATCCATGGAGAGAAGAGGTCAGAAGGAATGAAGAGAGAGGAGAGAACAGAAGGGCATCCAGAGAGAAGAGAAAACAGAAACATATCCACAGAGAGAAGGGAAGAGAAGGGCATCCAGAGAGCAGAGAAGACAGAAGGGCGTCAGGAGATAGAAGAAGACAGAAGGGCATCCATAGAGAGGAGAATAGAGAAGGGAATCCATAGAGAAGAGAGAACAGAAGGGGATCCAGAAAGAGGAGAAGACAGAAGGGAATCCAGAGAGAGGAGAGAACAGATGGGAATCCAGAGAGACGAGAGAGCAGAAGGGCATACAGAGAGAGTAGAAGACAGAAGGGCATACAGAGAGAGGAGAGAAAGAAGGGCATGAAGAGAGAGGAGTGAGTAGAAGGGCATCCAGAGAGAGGAGAAAAGAGAAGGGCATCCAGAGAGACGATAGAACAGAAGTGCATCCAGAGAGAGGACAATACAGAAGTGCATCTCGAGAGAGGAGAGAACCGAAAGGCATCCAGAAAGAGGAGAGTACAGAAGGGCATCTAGAAGGAGAAGAAGGCAGAAGGGAATCCCAAGAGAGGAGAGATCAGAAGGGCATTCTGAGAGAGGAGAAGACAGAAGGGCATCCAGATAGGAGAGGACAGAAGGGCATCCCAGCAGAGAAGAGAACAGAAAGGCATCCAGGGAGAGGAGAGTACAAAACAGAATACAGCGAGAGGAGAGAGCAGAAGGGCATCCAAAAAGAGGAGAAGTCAGAAGGGCATCCAGAATGAGGAGAGAGCAGAAGGGCATCCAGAGAAAATAGAGAGCAGAAGGGCATCCAGAGAGAGGAGAAAACAGAAGGGCATCCAGAGAGAGGAGAGAACCGAAGGGCATCAAGAGAGAGGAGAGAGCAGAAATGCATCCAGAGAGAGGAGAAAACAGAAGGGCATCTGGCGAGAGGAGAGAACAGAAGGGCATCCAGAAAGAGGAGAAAATAGAATGGCATCCAGAAGAAGGAGAAGACAGAAGGGAATACAGAGATAGAGAAGAGACGGGCATTCGGAGAGAGGAGATGACAGTAGGGTATCCAGAGAGGAGAGGACAGAAGGGCATCCACAAAGAGAAGAGAATAGAAGGGCATCCAGAGATAGGAGAGAACAGAAGGGCATCCAAACAGAATAGAGGACACAAGGGCATCAATAGAGAGGAGAAGACAGAATGGCCTCCAGAGAGAAAAGAGAGCAGAAGGGCATCCAGAGAGAGGAGAGGGCAGAAGGGCATCCACAGAAAAGAGTAAAAAAGGCCATACAGAGAGAGGAGAAGGCAGAAGGGCATCTAGATAGAAGAGCGAACAGAAGGGAATCTAGAGAGAGGAGAGAACAGAAGGGCATCGAGAGAGCGGAGAAGACAGAAGGGCTTCCAGAGAGAGGAGAGAACAGAAAGGCATCCGGATAGAGTAGAAAGGAGAAGGCATCTAGACCTAGAAGAGGACAGACAGGCATCCTGAGAGACGAGAGGACAGTAGGGCATCCAGGGAGAGAAGAAAACAGAAAGGCATCCAGAGAGAGGAGAAGGCAGAACAGAATCCAGAGAGAGGAGAGAACAGAAGGGCATCCAGAGAGAGAGGAAGACACACGGGCAATCAGAGAGAGGAGAGAACAGCAGGGCATTCAGAGCGAGGATAGAACAGAAGGGTATCCAGAGAGAGGAGAGGACAAAATGGCATCCAGAGAAAGAAGAGAACAGAAGGGCATCCATAGAAAGGAGAAGACAGAAGGGCATCCAGAGAGAGGAGAGGACAGAAGGGCATCCAGAGAGAGGAGAAGACAGAAGGGAATCCATAGAGAGAAGAGGATAGAAGGGGATCCAGAGAGAGGAGAAGACAGAAGGGAATCCATAGAGAGGAGAGGACAGAAGGGGATCCAGAGAGATGATAAAGCCGAAGGGCATACTGAGATAGTAGAAGACAGAAGGGCATCAAGAGAGAAGAGGAGACAGAAGTGCATTTGGAGAGAGGAGAGAACAGAAGGACATACGGAAAGAGGAGAGAATAGAAGGGCATCCTTAAGGAGGAAAATACAGAAGAGAATCCAGAGAGAGGAGAGAACAGAAGGGAATTCGGATAGAAGAGAAGACACAAGGGCATCCAGAGAGGAGAGGTCAGAAGAGCATCCGGAAAGAGAAGAGAACAAAAGGGCATCCAGAGAGAGGAGAGAACAGAAGGTCATCCAGAGAGAGTAGAGAACAGAAGGGTATCCATAGAGAGGAGAGGACAAAAGGGCATCTAGAGAGAGGAGAGAACAGAAGGGCATCCAGAGAAAGAAGAAGAAAGAAAGGCATCCAGAGAGAGGAGTGGACATAAAGACATCCCAAGAGAAGAGAGAACAGAAGAACATCTAGAGAGATGAGAGAACATTAGAGAATCCAGAAAGAAGAGAGAACAAAAGTACATGCAGAGCGAGCAGAAGACTGAAGGACATCCAGAGAGGAAAAGGATGAAGGACATCCGGAGAGAGAAGATAGAAGGGCATCCAGAGAGAGGAGAGGACAGAATGGCATCCAGTGAGAGGAGAGAACAGAATGGCATCTAGAGACAAGAGAAAAGAGAAGGATATACAGAGTGAGGAGAAAATTGTTGGGCATCCAGAGAGAAGAGAAGACAGAAGGGCATCCAAAATGATAAGAAAAAAGAAGGGCATCCAGAGAGAGGAGAGAGCAGAAGGGCATCCAGAGAGAGGAGAAAACAGAATGTCATCCGGAGAGAGGAGAGAACAGAAGGGCACCCAGAGAGAGGAGAAGACAGAAGTGCATCCAGAGAGAGGAGAGAACAGAATAGCATCCAGAGAGAGGAGAGAACAGAAAAGCATCCAGAGAGAGAAGAGGACACAAAGGCATCCAGAGAGAAGAGAGAACGGAAGGGTATCCAGAGAGAGTAGAGAACAGAATGGTATCCATAGAGAGGAGAGATCAAAAGGGCATCAAGAGAGAGGAGAGTACAGAAGTACCTCCAAAGAAAGAGAGAGCAGAAGCGCATCCAGAGGGAGGAAAGTGAAGAAGGGCATCCAGAGAGGGGAGAGGACAGAAGGGATCCAGAGAGAGGAGAGAACAGAAAGCCATCGGAGGGGGGAGATGACAGAAAGGCATCCATTGAGAGAGGAGGTCGGAAGGGCATCTAGAGAGAGGAGAGAACAGAAGGGCATTTAGAGAGAGGAGAAGACAGAAAGTTATCCACAGATAGAAGGGAACAGAAGGGCATCCAGAGAGCAGAGAAGACAGGAGGGCATCGGGAGATGGAAGAAGACAGAAGGGCATCCAGAGAGAAGAGATGACAGAATGTCCTCCAGAGAGAAGAGAGAGAAGAAAGGCTTCCAGAGAGAGGGGAGGGCAGAAGGGCATCCAGAGCGAAGAGTAAAAAAGGGTATACAGAGAGAGGAGAAGACAGAAGAGCATCAAGATAGAGGAGCGAACAGAAGGGCATCTAGAAAGAAGAGAGAACAGGAGGGCATCTATAGAAAGGAGAAGACAGAAGGGCATCCAGAGAGAGGAGAGGACAGAAGGGCATCCAGAGAGAGGTGAAGACAGATGGGAATCCATAGAGAGAAGAGGACAGAAGGGGAGCCAGAGAGAGGAGAAGACAGAAGGTAATCCCAAGCGAGGAGAGCACAGAAGGGAATCCAGAGAGAGGATAGATCAGAAGGGCACACAGAGATAGTAGAAGACAGAAGGGCATCCAGAGAGAGGAGAGAACAGAAGGGCATCAAGAGAGAGGAGAGAGCAGAAGGGCATCCAGAGAGAGGAGAAAAGAGAAGGGCATCTGGAGAGACTAGAGAATAGAAGTGCATCCAGAGAGAGGAGAATACATAAGTGCATCCCGAGAGAGGAGAGAACAGAAAGGCATCCAGAAAGAGGAGAGAAGAGAAGGGCATCCAGAAGGCAGAGAAGACTGAAGGGAATTCCAAGAGAGGAGAGACCAGAAGGGCATTCGGAGAGAGGAGAAGACAGAAGGGCATCAAGAGAGGAGAGGACAGAAGGGCATCCAGAGAAAGGAGAAGACAGAAGGGAATCCATAGAGAGGATAGAAGAGAATGGCATCCAGAGAGAGGAGAAGACAGAAGTTCATTTGGAGAGAGGAGAGAACAGAAGGACATCCGGTAAGAGGAGAGAATAGAAGGCCATTGTGAATGAAGAGAAGACAGAAGAGAATCCAGAGAGAGAGGAGAGAACAGAAGGGAATTCGGAGAGAAGATAAGACAGAAGGGCATCCAGAGATAGAGGACAGAAGAGCATCCGGAAAGAGAAGAGAACAAAAGGGCCTCCAGAGAGAGGAGAGAACAGAAGGTCATCCAGAGAGAGTAGAGAACAGAAGGGTATCCATAGATAGGAGAGGAACAATAGGGCATCTAGAGAGAGGAGAGAACAGAAGGGCATCCAGAGAAAGGAGAAGACAGAAAGGCATCCAGAGAGAGGAGAGGACATAAGGACATCCCGAGAGGAGAGAGAACAGAAGAACATCAAGAGAGGTGAGAGAACATTAGAGAATCCAGAAAGAAGAGAGAATAAAAGCCCATCCAGAGAGAGCAGAAGACTGAAGGACATCCAGAGAGAGCAGAGGACTGAAAGACATCCGGAGAGAGAAGAAGATAGAAGGGCATCCAGTGAGAGGAGAGGACAGAATGGCATCCAGTGAGAGGAGAGAAAAGAATGGCATCTAGAGAGAAGAGAAGACAGAAGGGCATCCAAAAGGAGGAGAGAAAAAAATGGGCATCCAGAGAGAGGAGAGAGCAGAAGGGCTTCCAGAGAGAGGAGAAAATAGAAGGGCATCTGAGAGAGGAGAGAAGAGAAGGGCATCCAGAGAGAGGAGAAGCGAGAAGTGCATACAGAAGGAGGAGAAGACAGAAGGGAATCCCGAGAGAAGAGAAAACAGAAGGGCATTCAGAGAGAGAAGAAGATAGAAGGGCATCCAGAGAGGAGAGGACAGAAGGGCATCCTGAAAGAGAAGAGAACAGAAGGGCATTCAGGGAGAGGAGAGAACAGAATGAAATCCAGAGAGAGTAAGAGCAGAAGGGCATCCAAAGAGAGGAGAAGACAGAAGGGCATCCGGAATGAGGAGAGAAAAGAAGGGCATCTAGAGAGAGGAGAGAGCAGAAGGGCTTCCAGAGAGAGGAAAAGACAGAAGTGCATCCAGAGAGAGGAGAGAACAGAAGGGAACCAGAAAGAGGAGAGAAAAGAAGGACATCCAAATGGAGGAGAAGACAGAAGGGAATCCAGAGTGAGGAGAGAAGGGCATTCAGAGAGAGAAGAGAGCAGAAGGGCATCCAGAAAGAAGAAAGAGCAGAAGGGCATCCAGAAAGAGGAGAAGACAGAAGGGCATTCAGAGAGAGGAGAGAACAGATCAGCATCCAGAGAGAGGAAAAGACAGAAGGGAAGCTGGAGATCGAGGGAACAAAAGGGCATATGGAGAGACGAGAAGACAGAAGGGAATCCAGAGAGAAGTTAGAACAGAAAGCCATCCAGAGAGAGGAAAAGGCAGAAGGGCATCTAGACTGAGAAGAGAACAGAACGGCATTCAGAGAGAGGAGAGATCAGAAGGGCATCCATGTAGAGGAGAGTTCAGAAGGGCATCCAGAGAGAGGAGAAGTCAGAAATTCATCCAAAGAGAGGAGAGAACTGAAGGGCATCCAGAGAGCTGAGAAGACAGAAGGGCATCCAGAGAGAGGAGAGAACATAAGGGCATCCACAGAGATGAGAGGACAGAAGTTCATGTAGAGAGGAGAGAACAAAAGGGCATCCAGAGCAAAGAGAGAAGAGAAGGGCATCCAGAGGGAGGAGAAAACAGAAGGGCATCCAGATCGAGGAGAATACATAAGGGCACCCAGAGAGAGGAGAGGACAGATAGGCATCCAGAGAGAGGAGAGTACAGAAGGGTATCCAGAGAGAGGAAAAACCAGAAGGGCTTCCAGAGTGAGGAGAGCACATAAGCGCATCTGGAAAGAGGAGAATAGAGATGGTATCTAGATGGCGAAGAGGACAAAGGTGTATCCTGAGAGAGGAGAGGACAAAAGGGCACCTAGTAGAGAAGACAATAGAAGGGCATCCAGACAGAGGAGAAGACAGAAGGGAATTGGGAGATAGGAGAAGACAGAAGGGCATCCAGAGATAGGAGAAGACAGAAGGGCATCCAGAGATAGGAGAGGACACAAGGAATCCATGAGAGGAGAGAGTGGAACGCCATCCAGAGTGAGGAGAAGACAGAAGGGCATCTAAAGAGAGGAGAGAAAAGAAGGGCATCGAAAGAGTAGAAAGATCAAAAGGGCCTCCATGGAGAGGAGTGTTCAGAAGGGCATCCAGAAATAGCAGAAGACAGAAATGCATCCACAGAGAGGAGAGTACTGAAGGGCATCCATAGAGCAGAGAAGACAGAAGGGCATCCAGAGAAAGGAGAGAACATAATGGCATCGAGAGAGATGAGAGGACCGAAGGTCATGTAGAGAGAGGAGAGAACATAAGGGCATCTAGAGAGGAGAGAAGAGGAGGGCATCCAGAGAGAGAAGAAGACAGAAGGGCATGCATAGAGAGGAGAGGACAGAAGAGCGTCAAAGAGAGGAGAGTACAGAAGGTCATTCAGAGAGAGGAGAGAACAAAAGGGCATTCAGAGGCAAAAGAATACAGAAGGTCACCCAGAGAGAGGAGAGGACACAAGGGCATCCAGAGAGAGGAGAAACAGAAGGACTTCCAGAGAGAGGAGAGCACAGAAGTGCATCTGGAAAGAGGAGAAGAGAGAAGGCATCCAGATGGAGAAGAGGACAGAGGCGCATTCTGAGAGAAGAGAGGACAGAAGGGCATTCAGGAGAGAAGAGTACAGAAGGGTATCCAGAGAGAGGAGTGGACAGAAGGGCATCTAGAGTGAGCAGAGAACAGAATTGCATGCAAAAAGAGGAGAAGACTGAAGGGCATTGGGAGATAGGAAAAGACAGAAGCGCATCCAGAGAGAGGAGAGGACAGAATGGCCTCCAGAGAGAAGAGAAGGCAGAAGGGCATCCAGAGAGAGGAGAGAACATTAGGGCATGAAGAGAGAAAAGAAGACAGAAGGGAATCTACAGGTAGGAGAGGATTGTAGGGCATCCAGAGAGAGGAGAAGACAGAAGACATCTGAAGAGAGGAGAGAATAGAATGGCATTGGGAGAGAGGATAAGACAGAAGGGCATCCAGAAAAAGGAGATGAAAGAAGGGCATCCAGAGAGAACAGAGGACAGAAGGAAATCCATAGAGAGGAGAGAACAGAAGGGCATCAAGAGAGAGGAGAAGACAGAAGGGAATTCAGAGAGAGGAGAGAACAGATCGGGATCCAGAAAGAGGAGAGAGCAGAAGTGCATCCAGAGAGAGAAGACAGAAGGTCATCCAGAGAGAGGAGAGAAGAGAGAAGAGAAGGGCATCCAGAAAGAGGAGAGAACAGAATCACATCAAGATGGAGGAGAAGACAGAAGGAAATCCAGGGAGAGAGAAAAGACGGGCATTCGGACAGAGGATAAGACAGAAGGGCATCCAGAGAGGAGAGGACAGAATGGAATCCAGAGAGAGGAGAGAGCATAAGGGCATCCAAAAAGAGGAGAAGTCATAAGGTCATCTGGAATGAGGAGAGAAAACCAGGGCATCCAGAGAGAGGAGAGAACAGAAGGGCATCCAGAGGGAGAAGAGGACACAAGGGCATCCAGAGAGAGGAGAGAACAGAAGGGGATCCAGAGAATGGAGATACAGAAGGGAAGCCAAAGAGATGAGAGAACAGGAGGGCATAGGGAGAGAGTAGAAGACAGAAGGGCATACAGAGTGAAGAGAGGACAGAGTGGCCTCCAGTGAGAGGAGAGAACAAAAGGGTATCTAGAGGGAAGAGAAGACAGAAGGATATCCAGAGTGAGGAGAGAAGATAAGGGCATCCAGCGAGAGGAGAAGACAAACAGGGAACCCAGAAAGAGGAGAGAAGAGAAGGCCATCCAGAGAGAGGAGAGGACAAAAGGGCATCCAGAGAGAGGGCATCCACATAAAATAGTATAGAAGGCCATACAGAGAGAGGAGGAAACAGAAGGACATCTTGATAGAAGAGAGAACAGAAGGGCATCCAGAGAGAGAAGAGAGTACAAGGGCATCCAGAGAGAGGAGAAGACACAAAGGCATCAAGAAAGAGGAGAAGAGAGCAGGCATCCAGATGGATAAGAGGACTGACAGGGATCCTGAGAGAGGATAGGACAGAAGACATTCATGGAGAGAAGAGAACAGAAGGGCATCTAGAAAGTGGAGAAGACAGAAGGGCATCGGGAGATAGGAGAAGCAGAAGGTCATCCAAAGGGAGGAGAGCAAAGAAGGGCATCCACATAAAATAGTACAGAAGGCCATACAGAGAGAGGAGAAGACAGAAGGGAATCCAAAGAGAGGAGAAAAGAGAAGGGCATACGGAGAGACGAGACGACAGAAGGGCCTCCAGAGAGGAGAGGACAGAAGGGCATCCATAAAGAGAAGAGAACAGAAGGGCATCAAGGGAGAGGACAGAACAGAAGGTAATTCAGAAAGAAGAGGCCAAAGGGCATCCAGAGAGAGAAGATTATAGAAGGGAATCCAGGAAAGGAGGCCAAAGGGCATCCAGAGAGAGAAGAGTACAGAAGGGCATCCAGGACAGAAGCGAATCCAGAGAGAGTAGAGAACAGAAAGGCATTCGGAGAGAGGAGAGAACAGATGGGCATCGGGAGAGAGGAGAAGACAGAAGGGCATTGAGAGAGAGGAGAGACCAGAAGGTCATCCAGAGAGAGGAGAAGACAGAATGGCATCCGGAGAGAGGAGAGAAGAGAAGAGCATCCAGAAAGAGGAGAGAAGAGAAGGTCATCAAGAGAGAGGAGAAGACAGAAGGGAAGCCAGAGAGAGGAGAGAATAGAAGGACATCTAGAGAGAAGAGAGGACAGAAAGTCATCCAGAGAGAGGAATAGACAGAAGGTAATCCAGGGAGAGGAGAGAACAGAAGGACATCGGGAGATAGGAGAAGACAGAAGGGCATCAAGAGAGAGGAGAGCAAAGAAGGACATCCCCATAAAATAGTACAGAAGGCCATACAGAGAGAAGAGAAGAAAGAAGGGTATCTAGATAGAGGAGAGAACAGAAGGTCTTCCAGAGAGAGGAGAGAACAGAAGTGCATCCAGAGAGAGAAGAAGACAGATGCGAATCCAGAGAGAGCAGAGAACAGAAGGGCATTCGGAGACGAAAGAACAGAGGGGCATCAGGAGAGAGGAGAAGTCAGAAGGTCATCCAGTGGAAGGAGAGCAAAGATAGGCATCCACATAAAATAGTACAGAAGGCCATACAGAGAGAGAAGACAGAAGTGCATCCAGAGAGAGGAGAAGATAGAAGGGCATCCAGAGAGAAAAGAAAAGATAAGGCATCCAGATGGAGAAGAGGACGGACAGCCATCCTGAGAGAGGAGAGTACAGAAGGCATTTAGGTAGAGAAGAGAACAGAAGGGCATCCAGAGAGAAGAGAGACAAAGACAAAGGGAGGACAGAAGGGCATCTAAAGAGAGCAAAGAACAGAAGGGCATCCAGAAAGACGAGAAGACAGAAGGGCATCAGTAGATAGAAGACAGAAGTGCATCCAAAGAGAGGACCAGAAGGGCATCCGGAGAGTGAAGAGAACAGAAGGGCATCCGGAGAGAGGAGAGCAAAAAAGGGCATCCACATAGAATAGTACAAAAGGCCATACAGAGAGAGGAGAAGACAGAAAAGCATCTAGATAGAGTATAGAACAGAAGGCCATCCAGAGAGAGGAGAAGACAGAAGGGCATCCAGAGAGAGGAGAAGACAGCAGGGAATCCAGAGAGAGGAGAAGAAAAAAGGGAATCCAGAGAGAGGACAGAACAGAAGGGCATCCAGAGAGAGGAGAGAACAGAAAGGTATCCAGAGAGAGGAGAGAACAGAAGGGCATCCAGAAAAAGAAGACAGAAGGGCATCCAAGACAGGAGAGGAAAAATGGACATCCCGAGAGGAGAAAGAACAGAAAAGCATCCATAGAGATGATAGAACAAGAGAGAAAACAGAAAGAGGTGAGAACAGCAGCCCATCCAGAGAAAGCATAAGACTGAAGGACATCCTGAGAGAAAAGAGGGCTGAAGGGCATCCAGAGATAGAAGAAGACAGATGGGCATCCAGAGAGAGATGACAGAATTGCATTCAGTGAGAGGAGAGAACACAAGAGCATCCAGGTAGAGTAGAGAACAGAAGGACATCCAGAGAGAAGAGAGGACAGGAGGGCATCTAGAGAGAGAAGAGGACAGAAGGGCATCCAGAAAGAGAAGAAGACAGAAGGGCATCCAGAGAGAGGAGATGAAAGAAGGGCATCCAGAAAAAGGAGAGAACAGAAGGACATTCAGAGTGAGGAGAGAACAAAAGGGCATTCAGAGAGTGGAGAGAGGAGAAGGGCATCCAGAAAGACGAGAGAACAGAAGGTCATCAAGAGAGAGTAGAAGACAGAAGGGAATCCAGAGAGAGGAGAGGACAGAAGGACATCCCAAAAGAAGAGAGAACAGAAGAGAATCCAGAGAGAGAAGAGAGCAGAAGGGCATCCAGAGAGAGGAGAAGACAGAAGTGCATCAAGAGAGAGTAGAGAACAGAAGTTCTTCCAGAGAGAGGAGAGAACAGATGGGCATCCAGAGAGAATAGAGGACAGAAGGGCATCTAGAGAGAGGAGAAGACAGAAGGGAATCCAGAGAAAAAAGAAGACAAAAAGGGAATCCAGAGAGAGGAGAGAATAGAGGGCATCCAGAGAGAGGAGAGAAGAGAAGGGTATCAAGAGAGGAGAGGACATAAGAGTATCCAGAGAGAGAAGAGAACAGAAAGGCACTAAGAGAAAGGAGAAGACAGAAGGGCATCCAGAGAGAGGAGAGGACAGAAGAACATCCCAAGAGAAGAAAGAACAGAAAGGCATCCAGAGAGATGATAGAACAAGAGAGAAAACAGAAAGAGGAGATAACAGCAACCCATCCAGAGAGAGCATAAAACTGAAGGACATCCTGAGAGAAAAGAGGACTGAAGAGCATCCAGAGAGAGAAAATGACAGAAGGGCATCCAGAGAGAGATGACAGAATTGCATCCAGTGTGAGGAGGGAACAAAAGGGCATCCAGGTAGAGTGGAGAACAGAAAGGCATCCAGAAGGAAGAGAGGACAGAAGGGCATCTAGAAAGAGCAGAGAACAGAAGGGCATCCAGAAAGAGAAGAAAACAGAAGGGCATCCAGAGCCAGGGGAGGACAAAAGGGCATCCAGAGAGAGGAGAGAGTAGAAGGGCATCTAGAAAAAGGAGACAATAGAAGGGCATCCAGAGTGAGGAGAGAACAGAATGGCATTCAGAGAGTGGAGAGAGCTTAAGGGCATCCAGAAAGTGGAAAGAACATAAGGGCATCCAGAGAAGGAGAAGACAGAATCGAATCCAGAGAGAGGAGAGAACAGAAGGGCATTCAGAGAGAGGAGAGAACAGAAGATCATCAGGAGAGAGGAGAAGACAGAAGGTCATTCAGAGAGAGGAGATGACAGAAGGGCATCCATAGAGAGGAAAAGAAAAATAGGGAATGCAGAGACAGGAGAGAACAGAAGTGCATCCTGAGAGCAGAAGGCAGAAGGGTATGTGGAGAGAGGAGAGAATAGAAGGGCATCCAGCAAGATTAGAGAACAGATGGGCATCAAGAGACAGTAGAAGACAGCAGAGAATCCAGAGAGAGGAGAGGACAGAAGGACATCCCGAGAGAACAGAGAACAGAAGGGAATCCAGAGAGAGGAGAGAGCAGAAGGGCATCCAGAGAGAAGAGAAGACAGAAGGGCATCCAGAGAGAGGAGAGTACAGAAGTTCATCCAGAGAGAGGAGAGAACAGATGGGCATCCAGAGAGAATAGAGGACAGAAGGGCATCTAGAGAGAGGAGAAGACAGAAGGGAATCCAGAGAGAGAGTGGAAGACAAAAAGGGAATCCAGAGAGAGGAGAGAACAGAAGGGCATGCAGAGAGAGGAGAGAACAGAAGGGTATCAAGTGAGAGGAGAGGACAAAAGGGTATCCAGAGAGAGGAGAGAACAGAAGGGCATCCACAGAAAGGAGAATACAGAAGGGCATCCAGAGAGAGGAGAGGACAAAAGGACATCCCGAGAGAAGAAAGAATAGAAGGGCATCCAGAGAGATGATAGAACAAGAGAGAAAACAGAAAGAGGAGAGAACAGCAACCCATCCAGAGAGAGCATAAGACTGAAGGACATCATGAGAGAAAAGAGGACTGAAGGGCATACAGAGAGAGAAGAGGACAGAAGGACATTGAGAGAGAGATGACAGAATTGCATCCAGTGAGAGGAGAGAACACAAGGGCATCCAATTAGAGTAGAGAGCAGAAGGACATCCAGAGAGAAGAGAGGACAGAAGGGCATCTAGAGAGAGCAGAGAACAGAAAGAGAAGAAGACAGAAGGGCATCAGAGCCAGCAGAGGACAGAAGGGCATCCAGAGAGAGGAGAGAGGAGAAGGGCATCCAGAAAAAGGAGAGAACAGAAGGGCATCCAGAGTGAGGAGAGAACAGAAGGGCATTAAGAGAAGGGAGAGAGCAGAAGAGCATCCAGAAAGAGGAGAGAACAGAAGAGCATACAGAAAAGGAGAAGACAGAAGCAAATCCAGAGAGAGGAGAGAACAGAAGGGCATTCAGAGAGAGGAGAGAACAGAAGATCATCAGGAGAGAGGAGAAGACAGAAGGTCATTCAGAGAGAGGAGATGACAGAAGGGCATCCATAGAGAGGAAAAGAAAACTAGGGAATGCAGAGACAGGAGAGAACAGAAGTGCATCCTGAGAGCAGAAGGCAGAAGGGTATGCGGAGAGAGGAGAGAACAGAAGGGCATCCAGAAAGATTAGAGAACAGATGGGCATCAAGAGACAGTAGAAGACAGAAGATAATCCAGAGAGAGGAGAGGACAGAAGGACATCCCGAGAGAACAGAGAACAGAAAGGAATCCAGAGAGAGAAGAGAGCAGAAGGGCATCCAGAGAGAAGAGAAGACAGAAGGGCATCCAGAGAGAGTAGAGAACAGAAGTTCTTCCAGAGAGAGGAGAGAACAGATGGGCATCCAGAGAGAATAGAGGACAGAAGGGCATCTAGAGAGAGAAGACAGAAGGGAATCCAGAGAGAGGAGAAGACAAAAAGGGAATCCAGAGAGAGGAGAGAACAGAAGGGCATCCAGAGAAAGGAGAAAACAGAAGGGCATCCAGAGAGAGGAGAAAACAGAAGGGCATCCAGAGAGAGGAGAGGACAAAAGGACAACCTGAGAGAAGAAAGAACAGAAGCTCATCCAGAGAGATGATAGAACAAGAGAGAAAACAGAAAGAGGAGAGAACAGCAACCCATCCAGAGAGAGCATAAGACTGAAGGACATCCTGAGAGAAAAGGGTACTGAAGGGCATCTAGAGAGAGAAGAAGACAGAAGGGCATCCAGAGAGCGATGACAGAATTGCATCCAGTGAGAGGAGAGAACACAAGGGCATGCAGGTAGAGTAGAGAACAGAAGGGCATCCAAAAGAGAAGAAGACAGAAGGGTATCCAGAGCCAGGGGAGGACAGAATGGCATCCAGAGAGAGGAGAGAGCAGAAGTGCATCAAGAAAAAAGAGGGAACAGAAGGGCATCCAGAAAGAGGAGAGAACAGAAGGGCATCCAGAGAAGACAGAAGCAAATCCAGAGAGAGGAGAGAACAGAAGGGCATCCAGAGAGAGGAGAGAACAGAAGGTCATTGGGAGACAGGAGTAGATAGAAGGTCATCCAGAGAGAGTAGATGACAGAAGGGCATCCAGAGAGAGCAGAGAACAGGACGGCATCCAGAAAAGGAAGACAGAAGGGCATCGGGAGATAGGAGAAGACAGAAGGGCATCCAAAGGGAGGAGAGCAAAGAAGGGTATCCACATAAAATAGTACAGAAGGCCATACAGATAGAGGAGAAGACAGAAGGGAATCCAAAGAGAGGAGAGAACAGAAGTGCATCCAGAGTGAGGAGAATACAGAAGGGCATCCGGAAAGAGAAGAGAACAGTAGGGCATCCAGAGTGAGGAGAGAACAGAAGGGCGTTAAGAGAGAGGAGAGAGCAGAAGGGCCTCCAGACAGAGGAGAGGACAGAAGGGAATCCAGAGAGATTAGAGAACAAAAGGTCATCCAGACAGAGGCGAGTACAGAGGTGAATCCAGAGAGAGTAGAGAAGAGAAGGGCATCTAGAAATAGGAGAAGACAGAAGGGAATCCAAAGAGAGGAGAGAACAAAATTCCATACAGACAGAGGAGAAGACAGAAGGGCATACAGAGAGAGGAGAGGACAGATGTGCATCCATATAGAGGAGAGAACAGAAAGCCATCCAGAGTGAGGGGACGGCAGAAGGGCATCCAGAGAGAGGAGAGAACAGAGGCGCATCCAGAATAAGGAGAGAACAGAAGGGCATCCAAAGTGATGAGAGAACAGAAGGGCACCCAGAGAGAGGAGAAGACAGAAGGGCATCCAAAGAGAGTAGAGGACAGAAATTCATCCAGCGAAAGGAGAGAAGAGAATGGTATCCAGAGAGTGGAGAAAACAGAAGGGCTTCAAGAGAGAGTAGAGAACTGAAAGGCATCCAGAATGAGGAGAAGAGAGAAGGCATCCAGATTGAGAAGAGGACCAATGGGCATACTGAGAAAGGAGAGGACAGAAGGCATTCAGGGAGAGAAGAAATACGAAGTGCATCCAGAGAGAGGAGAGGCCAGAAAGGCATCTAGAGAGAGCAGAGAACAGAAGGGCATCCAGAAAGCGAACACAGAAGGGCATCGGGAGATAGGAGAAGACAGAAGGGCATCCAAAGAGAGGAGAGCAAAGAAGGGTATCCACATAAAATAGTACAAAAGGCCATACAGAGAGAGGAGAAGACAGAAGGGCATCTAGATAGAGGAGAGAAAAGAAGGGAATACAGAGAGAGGAGAAGACAGAAGGGCATATAGAGAAAGGAGAGGACAGATGTGCATCCAGAGAGAAGAGAAAACAAAAAGCCATCCAGAGTGAGGAGAAGGCAGAAGGGCATCTGGAGAGAAGAGAGAACAGAGGCGCATCCAGAAAAAGGAGAGAACAGAAGGGCATCCAATGTGAGGAGAGAACAGAAGGGCATTCAGAGAGAGGAGAGAGCAGAAGGGCATCCAGACAGAGGGTAGTACAGAAGGGAATCCAGAGAGATTAGAGGACAAAAGGGCATCCAGAGAGAGGCGAGTACATAGGTGAATCCAGAAAGAGGAGAGAACAGAAGGGCTTCCAGAGAAAGGTGAAGACAGAAAGGCATTCAGAGAGAGAAGAGGACAGATGGGCATCCAGAGAGAGGATAGAGCAAAAGGGCATCTAGGAAGAGGAGAGGACAGGAGGGCATCCAGAGAGAGGATAGAGCAGAAGGGCATCCAGGAAGAGGAGAGGACAGAAGGGCATCCAGAGAGAGGAGAGAAGAGAAGGGCATCAAGAGAGAGGAGAAGACAAAAAGGGAATCTAGAGAGAAGGCAGAGCAGAAGGGCATCCAGAGAGAGGAGAAAACAGAAGGGTATCAAGACAGAGGAGAGGACAAAAGGGCATACAGAGAGAGGAGAGAACAGAAGGGCATCCAGAGAAAGGAGAATACAGAAGGTCATCCAGAGAGAGGAGAGGCAAAACGACATCCCGAGAGAAGAAACAACAGAAGGGCATCCAGAGAGATGATAGAACAGGAGATAAAACAGAAAGAGGAGAGAACAGCAGCCCATCCTGAGAGCATAAAACTGAAGGACATCCTGAGAGAGAAGAGGACTGAAGGGCATCCAGAGAAAGGAGAAGATAGAATGGCATCAAGAAAGAGGAGATGACAGAATTACATCCAGTGAGAGGAAAGAACAGAAGGGCATTTAGAGAGAGGAGAAGTCAGAAGGGTATCCAGAGTGAGGAAAAAATTGTAAGGCATCTAGTAAAAGGAGAAAACAGAAGGGCAAGCTGAGACAAGAGAAGAGTAGAGAATCCAGAAAAAGCAGACAACAGAAGGGCATCCAGACAGAGGAGAGAATAGAAGGGCATCCAGTGAGAGGAGAAGGCAGAAGGGCATCTGGAGAGAGGAGAGGACAGAATGGCATCGCGAGAGAGTTGAGAACAGAAAGGCATCCAGAGAGAAGAGAGAACAGAATAGAATCCAGAAAAAGAAGAGAACAGAAAGGAATCCAGAGAGAGCAAAAAACTGAAGGACATCCAGGAAACGAAGAGCAAAGAAGGGCATCCAGAGAGAGGAGAGGAAGGAAGGGAATCCAGAGAGATTAGAGGACAAATGGTAATCCAGAGAGAAGCGAATACAGAGGTGAATACAGAGAGAGGAGAGAACAGATGGACATCCAGAAAGAGGAGAAGACAGAAGGGAATACAAAGAGAGGAGAGAACAGAAGGGCATATGGAGAGAAAAGAAGACAGAAGGGCATACAGAGAGAGGAGAGGACAGATGTGCATCCAGTGAGAGGAGAGAACAAAAAGCCATCCAGAGTGAGGAGAAGGCAGAAGGGCATCCGGAGAGAGGAGAGAAAAGAGTGGCTTCCGGAAAAAGGAGAGAACAGAAGGGCATCCAGAGTGAGGATAGTACCGAAGGGCATCCAGAGAGAGGAGGGGACCGAAGGGCATCCTGAGAGAGGAGAGGACAGAAGGGCATCCGGAGAGACAAGAGAACAGATGGGCATCCAGAGAGAATAGAGGACAAAAGGGCATCCAGAGAGAGGAGAAGACAGAAGGGAATTCAAAGAAAGGAGAGAAGAGATGGGCATATAGAGAGAGGAGAAGACAGAAGGGCATCCAGAGAGAGGAGAGGACAGAATTGCATCCAGTGAGAGGAGAGAAAGAAGGTCATCTAGAGAAGAGAAGACAGAAAGGTATCCAGAGTGAGGAGAAAATTGTCAGGAATCCAGAGAAAGAAGAAGACAGAAGGGCATCTAGAGAGAAGAGAACAGTAGAGAATCCAGAAAGAGCAGAGGAAAGAAGGGCATCCAGAGAGAGGAGAGAATAGAAGGGCATCCAGCGATAGGAGAATGCAGAAGGGCATCTGGAAAGAGGAGAGTAAAGAAGGGCATCCCAAGAGAGTTGAAAACAGAAAGGCATCCAGAGAGAAGAGAGAACAGAAGAGAATGCAGAAAGAGGAGAGAACAGAAGGGCATCCAGAGAGAGGAGAAGACAGAAGGATATCCAGAGAACAAAGAGGACAGAATTGTATCCAGAGAGAGGAGAAGACAGAAGGCTATCCAGGGTGAGGAGAGAATTGAAGGAAATCCAGAGAAAGGAGAAGACACAAGGGCTTCTAGAGAGAGGAAAGAACAGAAGAGCACACGGAAAGAGGAGCAGAGAGAAGGCATTCAGATGGAGAAGCAGACAGATGGGCATCTAGAGAGATGAGAGGACAGAACGGCATCCAGGGAGAGAAGAGAACAGAAGGGCATACAGAGAGAAGAGAAGAAAGAATGGCATCTAGTTAGAGAAGAGAACAGAAGGGCATCCAGAAAGAGGAGAAAACAAAAGGGCATCCAGAGACAGGGGAGGACAGAAGGAAATCCACAGAAAAGAGAACAGAAGGATATCCAGAGTGAGGAGAAGACAGAAGGGCATCTGGATAGAGGAGAGAACAGAAAGACATCTGGAGAGAGGAGAGAACAGAAGGGCATCCAGAGAGAGGGGAGGACAGAAGGGCATCCATACAGAGGATGAGACAGAAGGGCATTAAGACAGAGGTGAAGACAAAAGGGCATTCAGAGAGTGAAGAGGACAGATGGGCATCCAGAGAGAGGAGAGAGCAGAAGGGCATCCAGGAAGAGGAGAGGACAGAAGGGCAACCAGGGAGAGGAGAGAAGAGAAGGGCATCAAGAGAGAGGAGTAGACAAAAAGGGAATTCAGAGAGAGGAGAGAACAGAAGGGCATCCAGAGAGAGGAAAAAACAAAAGAGTATCAAGACAGAGGAGAGGAAATAAGGGCATACGTAAAGAGAAGAGAACAGAAAGGCATCCAGAGAAAGGAGAAGACAGAAGATCATCCAGAGAGAAGAGAGGCAAAAGGAAATCCCAAGAGAAGAAAGAACAGAAGGGCATCCAGAGAGATGATAACACAGTAGAGAAAACAGAAAGAGTAGAGAACAGCAGCCCATCCAGAGATAGCATAAGACTGAAGGACATCCTGAGAGAGAAGAGGACTGAAGGGCATCCAGAGATATGAGAAAATAGAAGGGCATCCAAAAAGAGGAGATGACAGAATTGCATCCAGTGAGAGGAAAGAACAGAAGGGGATCTAGAGAGAGGAGAAGACAGAAGGGTATCCAGAGTGAGGAGAAAATTGTCAGGCATCTAGTGAAAGGAGAAAACAGAAGGGCAACTAGAGAGATGAGAACAGTAGAGAATCCAGAAAGAGCACAGGACAGAAGGGCATCCAGTCAGAGGAGAGTATAGAAGGGCATACAGCAAGAGGAGAAGGCAGAAGGGCATCCAGAGAGAGGAGAAGACAGAAGGGAATCCAGAGAGAGGACATGACAGAAGAACATCCCGAGAGAAGAGAGAACAGAAGCACATCAAGAGAGATGAGAGAACAGGAGAGAATGCAGAAAGAGGAGAGAACACAAGCCCATCCAGAGACAGCAGAAGGACATCCAGAGACAGAAGAGGACTGAAGGGTATCCAGAGAGAGAAGAAGACAGAAGGGCATCCAGAGAGAGTTGAGGACAGAATGGCATACAGTGAGAGGAGAGAACAGAAGGGCATCCAATGTTAGGGGAGAACAGAAGGGAATCCAGAGAAAGGAGAGAGCATAAGGGCATCCAGAGAGAGGAGAAGACAGAAGGGCATCCAGATACAGTAGAGAACAGAAGGTCATCCAGAGAGAGGAGAGAAAAGAAGGGCATCCAGAGAGTGCAGAAAACAGAAGGGCTTCATGAGAGAGGAGAGAACAGAAAGGCATCCAGAAATGGGAGAAGGGAGAAGGAATCCAGATGGAGAAGACGACCAACGGGTCTCCTGAGAGAGGAGAGGACAGAAGGCATTCAGGGAGAGAAGAGAACAGAAGGGCATTCAGAGAGAAGAGAGGACAGAAGGGCAACTAGAGAGAGCAGAGAACAGAAGGACTCCAGAAAGAGAAGAGAGAAGGGCATTGAGAGATAGGAGAAGACAGAAGGGCATCCAGAGAGAGGAGAGCAAAGAAGGGCATCCACATAAAAATGTACAAAAGGCCATACAGAGAGAGGAGAAGACAGAAGGCCATCTAGATAGAGGAGAGAACAGAAGGGCATCCCGAAAGAGGAGAGAACAGAAGTGATTCAAGAGAAGGAGAAGACAGAAGCGAATCCAGAGAGAGGAGATAACAGAAGGGCATTTGGAGAGCGGAGGGAGCAGAAGGGCATCAGGAGAGAGGAGAAGACAGAAGGTCATCCAGTGAGAGGAGATGACAGAAGGGCATCTAGAGTGAGGAAAAGAAAAATAGGGAATGCAGAGAGAGGAGAGAACAGAAGTGCATCCTGAGAGAGGAGACGACAGAAGTGTATGCAGAGAGAGGAGAGAACAGAAGGGCATCCAGAAAGCGAAGAGAACAGAAGGGCATCAAGAAAGAGCAGAAGACAGAAGGGAATCCAGAGAGAAGAGAGGACAGAAGGACCTCCCGAGAGAAGAGAGAAAAGAAGCACATCCAGAGAGATGAGAGAACAGAAGATAATGAAGAAAGAGGAGAGAACACAAGCCCATCCAGAGAGAGCAGAAGACTGAAAGACATCCAGAGAGAGAAGCGGACTGAAAGGCTTCCGAGAGAGAAGAAGACAGAAGGGCATCCAGAGAGAGGAGAGGACAGAATGGCATCCAGTGAGAGGAGAGAACAGTAGGGCATCCAATGTTAGGTGAGAACAGAAGGGAATCCAGAGAGAGGAGAGAACAGAATGGCATACAGACTGAGGAGAAGATAGAAGGGAAGCTGGAGAGATGAGAGAAGAGAAGGGTATCCAGAGAGAGGAGAAGACAGAAGGGAATCCAAAAAGAGGAGAGAACAGAAGGGCATTTGGAGAGAGGAGAAGACAGAAGGGCATCCAGATAGGAGAGAACAGAAGGGCATCTGGAAATAGAAGAGAACAGAAGGCCACCCAGAGAGAGGACAGAGCAGAAGGGCATCCAGAGAGAAGAGGACACAAGGGCATACAGAAAGAGGAGAGAACAGTAGGGCATCCAGAGAAGAAGAAGACAGAAGCGAATGCAGAGAGTGGAGAGAAAAGAAGGGCATTCGGGGAGAGGAGAGAACCGATGGGCATCAGGAAAGAGGAGGGGACCGAAGGTCATCCATAGAGAGGATATGACCGAAGGGCATCCAGAGAGAGGAAAAAAAATAGGGAATCCAGAAAGAGGAGAGAACAGAAGTGCATCCAGAGAAGGAGGAGACAGAAGGGCATCTAGAGAGAGGAGAGTATTGAATGGCATCAAGAGAGAGGAGAAGATAGTAGGGAATCCAGAGAGAGGAGAGAACAGAAGGGCATCCAGAGGTAGGAGAGACCAGAAGGGCATCCAGATAGAGGAGAAGACAGAAGGGCATCCGGAAAGAGGCAATAAGATAAGGGCATCCAAAGAGTAGAGAACAGAAGAGCATCAAGAGAGAGGAGAAGACCGAAGGGAATCCAGAGAGAGGAGAGGATAAAATGGCATCCAGAGAGAGGAGAAGACAGATGGGCATGTGGAGAGTGGAGAGAACAAAGGGGCATCCAGAGAGAGGAGAAAACAGAAGGGCTTCAAGAGAGAGGAGAGGACAGAAAGGCATCCAGAAAGAGGAGAAGAAAGAATGCATCCAGAAGAAGAAGATGACCGATGGGCATCCTGAGAGAGGAGAGGACAGAAGGTCATCTAGAGAGAGGAGATGACATAAGGGCATCCAGAGAGAGGAAAAGAAAAATAGAGACAACAGAGAGAGGAGAGAACAAAAGTGCATCCTGAGAGAGATGACAGAAGTGAATGCGGAGAGAGGAGAGAATAGAAGGGCATCCAGAAATAGGAGATAACAGAAGGGCATCAAGAGAGAAGAGAACAGAAAAGCATCCAGAGAGAAGAGAGGACAGAAAGGCATCTAGAAATAGCATAGAACAGAAGGGCATTCAGAAAGAGGAGAGAACAGAAGGGCATCCAGAGAAGGAGAAGACAGAAGGGCATCAGGAGATAGGAGAAGAAAGGAGGGCATCCAGATAAAATAGTACAGAATTCCATACAGAGAGAGGAGAAGACAGAAGGGCATCTAGATAGAGGAGAGAACAGAAGGGTATCCAGAAAGAGGAGAGAACAGAAGGGCATACAGAGTAGGAGAAGACAAAGCAAATCCAGTGAGGAGAGAACAGTAGGACATTCGGAGAGAGAAGAGAACATAAGGGCATCGGTAGAGAGGAGAAGATATCCAGAGAGAGGAGATGACGGAAGTTCAGTCAGAGAGAGAAAAAAATAGGGAATGCAGAGAGAGGAGAGAATAGAAGTGCATCCCTTCTGTCTTCTCCTCTCTCTTGTTGCCCTTCTGTTCTCTTCTCACTATAGATGCTCTCCTGTACTCTCATTTCTCTGGATGCCCTTCTGTTTTTTCCTCTCTCCAGATGCCCTTCTGATCTCTCTTTTCTCTGGATGCCTTTCTGATCCCTCTTCTCTTTGGATGCCTTTCAGTCTTCACCTCTCTCTGGATGCCCTTCTGTTCTCTCATCTCTCTGCAGGCCCTTATTTACTCTCTTCTCTCTGGATGCCCTTCTGTCATATCCTATCTCGGGATGCACTATGTCTTCTGTCTCCGGATGTTCTCTGTCTTATCCTCTCTCTGAATGCCCTTCTGTTCTCTCCTCTCTCCTGATGCCCTTCTGTTCTCTCCTATCTCCGGATGTCGTTCTGTCTTCTCCTTTCTCTGGATGCCCTTATATTCTCTCTTCTCTCTGGATTACCTTTTGCCCTCTCATATCTCTGTTTGCCCTTCTGTTCTCTTCTCTCTATGGATGCTCTTCTTTCTCTCATCTTTCTGAATGCCCTTCTGTTCTCTCCTTTCTCTGGATGCCCTCTGTCTTCTCCCCTCTATGGATGCCCCTCTGTTCTCTTCTCTCTTTGTATGATCTTCTGTTTATTGTACTATCTAGATGCCCTTGTGTTCTATTCTCTTCTGGATGTTTTTCTGTCTTCTCCTCTCTGTGTATGCCATTCTGTCCTCTCCTCTCACTCGATGCCCTTCTGTCTTCTCCTCTCTTTGGATGCCCTTCTGTTCTCTCCTCTGAGTGCATGACCTTCTTTCTGCTCCTCTCTCTGGATGCTCTTCTGTTCTCTCCTCTGTCTGGATGCCCTTCTGTCCTCTCCTTTCTCTTGATGCCCTTCTGTTCTCTCCTCTGAGTGCATGACCTTCTTTCTGCTCCTCTCTCTGGATGCTCTTCTGTTCTCTCCTCTCTCTGGATAATTTTCTGTTCTCTCCAGTCTCAGGATGCCATTCTGTCCTCCCTCTCTCCGGATGCCCTTCTGTTCTCTCCTCTCTCCAGATATCCTTCTGTCCTCTCCTCTCTCTGTATGCCCTTCTGTCTTTTCATCTCTCTGGATGGCCTTCTGTTCTCTCCTCTATCCGGATACCCTTCTGTCTTCTCCTCTCTCTGGATGCCCTTCTGTTCTTTTCTGCCTCTGGATATCTTTCTGTCCTTTCCTCTCTCTGGATGCCCTTCTGTCTTCCACTCTCTCTTGATACCCTTCTGAACTCTCCTCTCTCCGGATGCTCTTCTGTTAGCTCATTTCTCTGGATGCCCTTCTCTCTTCTCCTCTCTCTGGATGCCCTTCTGTTTTTACCTCTCTATGGATGCCCTTCTGTCTTCTCCTCTTTCTACATGCCCTTCTGTTCTCTTAGCTCTCTAGATACCCTTCATTCCTCTCATCTCTCTGGATGCCACTTTGTTTTCCTCTCTCTATGGATGCTCTTCTGTTCTCTCATCTCTCTAGATTCTCTTCCGCCCTCTCATCCCTCAGGATGCCCTTCTGTTTACTTCTCTCTCTGGATGATCTTCTGATCCCTCATTTCTGTGGATGCCCTTCTGTTTACTCCTCTCTCTGGAAGATCTTCTGTTCTCTCATCTCTCTGGATGCCCTTGTGTCCTCTCCTCTCTCTGGATGCTCTTCTCTTTTCTCATCTCTCTTGATGCCGTAGTGTCCCCTCCTCTCCCTGGATACTCTTCTGTCTTCTCTTTTCTCTGAATGCCTTCTTGTCCTTTACTCTCTCTGAATGCCTTTCTCTTCTCTCCTCACTCCAGATGCCCATTTGTCTTCTCTCTCTGCATGTCCTGTTTTCCCCTCTATATGGATGCCCTTCTGTGTTCTCTTCTCTGTACATGTTTTTTGTTCTCTCCTCTCTCTCTACATTCCCTTCTGTCCTCTCATTTCTCTGGAAGCCCTTCAGTTCTCTCCTTTCTCTGGATGCCCTTCTGTCTTTTTGTCTCTTCTGATGACTGTCTGTTGTCTCCTCTCTCTTGACTACTTTCTGTTCTCTCCTCTATCCAGATGCCTTCTGTCTTCTCCTCTCTCTGGATGCTCTTCTGTCTTGCCCTCTTTCTGGATGCCCTTCTGATCTCTCCACTCTCTGGATGCCCTTCTGTACAGTCATCTCTCTGGATGTCCTTCTGTCTTCTTTTATTCTCTGGATGCCCTTCTGTTTTCACCTGTCTATGGATGCCCTTCTGTCTTCTCCTCCCTCTACATGCCTTTCTGTCCTTGCATCTCTCTGGATGCCCTTCTGTCTTCTCCTCTATCTGGATGCCCTTCTGTCCTCTTCTCTCTCTAGATGCCGTTCTGTCTTTTCGTCACTATGGATGAACTTCTGTTGACTCCTCTCTCTCTGGATGACCTTCTGTCTCATCATCTCTCTGGATGACCTTCTGTTCTATTCTCTCTCTAGATTCTATTCTGTACTCTCATCCCTCTGGATGGCCTTCTGTTCCCTTCTCTCTCTTGATGATCCTCTGTTCACTCATCTCTGTAGATGCCCTTCGGTTCTCTCCTCTCTTTGAAAGATCTTCGGTTCTCTCATATCTCTGGATGCTCTTGTGTCCTCTCCTATCTCTGGATGCTCTTCTGTTCTCTCATCTCTCTGGATGCCCTTCTGTGTTCTCCTCTCTTTACATGCCTTTCTGTTCTCTCCCCTTCGGGATGCCCTCCTGTTCTCTCCTCTCTCTGGATGCCCTTCTTTCCTTTCTTGTCTCTGGATGCCCTTCTGTCTCTCCTCTCTCTGGATGCCCTTCTGTTCTCTCCTCTATCCAGATGCCTTTCTGTACTCTCCTCTCTCTGGATGCCCTTCTTTCTTCTCCTCTCTTTGGATGCCCTTCTTTTTTTTTCTCTCTGGATTCCCTTCTATAATCTCCCCTCTCTAGATGTCTTTTTTCTTCTCCTCTCACTGGATGTCCTTCTGTCTTCTCCCCTATCTGGATACCCTTCTTTCCTCTCCTCTCTCTGGATTCCCCTCTGTTCTCTCTTCTCTTAGATGCCTTTCTGTCCTCTTTTCTCTCTGGATTCCCTTCTGTCCTCTAATGACTCTCTTTGCCTTTCTGTACTCTTCTCTCTAAGGAGGCTCTCCTGTACTCTCATCTCTCTGGATGCCCTTATGTTCTCCCCTTTCTCTGGATGCCCTTCTGTCTTCTCCTCTCTCTGGATACCCTTCTGTTCTCTCCTCTCTTGGGATTTTCTTCTGTCTTCTCCTCTCTCTGTATGCCCTTCTGTCTTTTTTTTTTTTTGATGCCCTTCTGTTCTCTTCTCTCTCTGGATGCCTTACTGTTCTTTCCTTTATCTGGATGCCCTTGTGTCCTCTTCTCTCACTGGATGCCCTTCTGTCCTCTCTTCTGTCTGGATGCACTTCTGTCTTCTCCTCTCTCTGGATGCCCTTTTGTTCTCTTCTCTCTCTGGATGCCCTTCTGTTATTTCCTCTCTCTGGATGCCCTTGTGTCTTCTCCTCTCTCTGGATGCCCTTCTGTTCTCTCCTCTTTCTGGATGCCCTTCTGTTCTCTCCTCTCTCTGGATTCTTTTCTGTTCTCTCTTCTATCCGGATGCCCTTCTGATCTCTCCTCTCTTTTGATGCCCTGCTGTTTCCCCTCTCTTCCGATGCTCTTCTGTTCTCTCCATTCTCTGGATGCCCTTCTGTTCTCTCCTCTTGCTGGATGGCCTTCTGTCCTTTCCTCTCCCTGTATGACCTTTTGTCCTCTTCTCTCTCTGGTTTACCTTTTTTCCTCTACTCTCCCTGGATGCCCTTCTGTCTTCTTCTCTCTCTACATGCCCTTCTATTTTCTCCAATCTCTATATTTCTTTCTGTCCTCTCATCTCTCTGGATGCACTTCTATTATAGTCTCTCTATGGATGCTTCTCTGTTCTCTTATCTCTCGATGCCCTTTTGTCTTCTCCTCTCTCTGGATGCCCTTTTCTCCTCTCTTCTCTCTGGATGAACTTCTGTTGTCTCCTCTTTATGGATGCCCTTCTGTTCTCTCCTCTAGACGGATGCCCATCTGGCTTCTCCTCTCTCTGGATGCCCTTCTGTTTTCTTCTCTCTATTCATGCCCTTCTGTTCTCTCCTCTCTCTGGAAGTCCTTCTGTTCTCTCCCCTCTCTGGGTACTCTTCTGTCTTTTTTTCTCTCTGGATGACCATCTGTTGTCTCCTCTCTGTGGATGACCTTCTTTTCTCTCTTCTATCCTGATTCCCTTCTGTTTCTCCTCTCTCTGGTTGCCCTTCTGTCCTCTTCTCTCTCTGGATGCACTTCTGTCTTCCCCACTCTCTGGATGACCTTCTGATCTCTCCAATCTAAATAAGCTCTTCTGTCAAGTCATCTCTCTGGATGCCCATCTGTCTTCTCCTCTCTCTGGATGCCCTTCTGTTTCCACATATCTATGGATGCTCTTATGTCTTCTCCTCTCTCGACATGCCTTTCTGTCCTCTCATCTCTCTGAATGCCCTTCTGTATTCTACTCTCTCTGGATGCCCTTCTGTTCTCTTCTCTTTGGATGCCCTTCTGTCCTCTCCTCTCTCTGGATGCCCTCATCATTCTGGATGGCCTTCTGTTGTCTCCTCTTTCCTGATGCCCTTCTGTCTTCTCCTCTCTCTGGATGTCATTCTGTTCTTTCCTGTCTCTGGATGCCCTTCTGTTCTCTCCTTTCTCTAGATTCTCTTCTGTCCTTTCATCCCTCTGGATGCCCTTCTGTTCCCTTCTCTCTCTGGATGCCCTTCTGTACTCTCCTCACTCCAGATGCCCTTCTGTCCACTCCTCTCTCTGGAACTCTTTTGTACTCTCCTCTTCTGTCTTTTCCTCTCTCCCAATGCCCTTCTGTTCTCTCGATTCTCTTGATGCCCTTCAGTTCTCTCGATTCTCTCGATGCCCTTCAGTCTTCTACTCTCTCTGGATGCCCGACAATTTTCTCCTTACTCTGGATATCCTTCTTTCTTCTCCTCTCTCTAGATGCCCTTCTGTTATCTCCTCTCACTAGATGCCATTCTGTCTTCTCCTCTCTCTGGATACCCTTCTGTCTTCTCCTCTCTCCGGATGCCCTTCTGTCCTCTCCTCTCATTGGATGCCCTTATGTTGTCTCTTCCTTCACCATGCTCTTCTGTTCTTCCCAATCTGTGGATGCCCTTCTGTCCTCTCCTCTTTCTGGCTGCCTTTCTGTTTTCTCCTCTCTCTTCATGCCCTTCTTTTTTCTCGTTTCTCTACATTCCTTTCTGTCCACTCATCTCTTTGGATGCCCATCCATTATATTCTCTTAATGGTGCTTTTCTGTCCTCTTATCTCTCTGGATGCCCTTTTGTCTTCTCCTCTCTGTGGATGCCCTTCTGTCTTCTCTTCTCTCTGGATGCCCTTCTGTCATCTCCTCTCTCTGGATGCCCTTCTGTTCTATCTTATCTCTAGAATCTCTTCTGTTGTGTCATATCTCTGGATACCCTTCTCTTCTCTTCTCTCTCTGGATGATCTTCTGTTTGCTTATCTTTCTGCATGCCCTTATGTTCTCTCCTCTATATGGAAGATCTTCTGTTTTCTAATCTCTCTGGATGTTCTTGTGTCCTTTCCTCATGCTGGAAGCCCTTTTGTATTCTCCTCTCTCTGGATGCCCTTCTGTCTTCTCCTTTCTCTGGATGCCCTTCTGTCTTCTCCACTCTTTGGATACAGTTCTATTCTCTACTCTCTTTGTATGCCCTTCTTTCTTCTCCAATCTCTGGATGCTCTTCTGTACTCTCCTCTCTGTGGATGCCCTTCTGACCTCTCCTCTCCATGGATGCCCTACTGTTCTCACCTCTCTCTACATTCCCATTTTATCTTCTTCTCTCTCTGGGGCCCTTCTCTTCTCTCCTCTCTCAAGATGCCCTTCTGTCCTATATTCTCTCTGGATGTCCTTATGTTCTCTCGTCTCTATGGATTCCCTTCTGTGCTCTCCTCTATCTGGATGCCCTTCTGTCCTCTCCTGTCTCTGGATGCCCTTCTGTCTTCTCTTTTCTCCCTATGCCCTTCTGTTTTCTCGACTCTCCCGATGCCCTTCAATCTTCTGCTCTCTCTGGATGCCCGACAATTTTCTCCTCACTCTGGATACCCTTCTGTCTTCTCCTCTCTCTAGATGCCCTTCTCTTCTCTCCTCTCATTGGATGCCATTCTGTCCTCTGCTCTCTCTGGATGCCCTTCTGTCTTCTTCTTTCTCCAGATACCCTTCGGTCCTCTTCTCTCTCTCTGGATGTCCTTCAGTCTTCTGCTCTCACTGGATGGCCTATTTTTCTCTCCTTTTTCTGGATTCTCTTCTCTTCTCTCATCTTCCTGGATGCCCTTCTGTTCTCTCCTCTCTCTGGATGCCTTTCTGTCTTCTCCTCTCTCTGGATGCCCTTCTGCTCTCTCCTCTCTCTGAATGCCGTTCTGTGCTCTCCTCTCTCTTGATGCTCTTCTGTTCTCTTCTTTTTTCTGGATGCCCTTCTATTCCCTCCTCTCTCCAGATGCCCTTCTGCCTTTTCCTCACTCTGGATGGCTTTCTGTTCTCTCCACTCTCTGGATGACCTTCTGTATTCTCCTATCTCGGGTTGCCTTTAAATTCTCTTCTCAACCTGGAGACCCTTCTGTCTTCTCTTTCTGGATGCCCTTCTGTTCTCTACTCATTCTGCATTCTCTCATGTTCTCTCATCTCTCTGTATGCCCTTCTGTTCTCTCTTCTTTCGTGAGGTCCTTCTGTCCTCTCCTCTCTCTGGATGCCCTTCTGTCTTCTCCTTTCTCTGTATGCCCTTTTGTACTCTCTGTTCTCTGGATGCCCTTTTTTCCTCTCCTCTCTCTGGATACCCTTATGTTCTCTCCTCTCTTGTATGCTCTTCTGTTCTCACCTCTTTCTGTATGCCCTTGTGTCCTCTTGTCTCTCTGGATGCCCTTCTGTCTTCTCCACTCTCTGGATGCCCTTTTATTCTATCCTCTTTCTGGATACACTTCTGTCATCTCCTCTCTTCCGAATGCCCTTCTGTTCTCTCCTCTCTCTGGATTCCCTTCTGTCTTCTCCTCTCTCTGGATGCCCTTCTATTCTCTCCTCTTTCTGCATGCCCTTCTGTTTTCTCCTATCTCCGAATGCCCTTCTGTCTTCTCTCTCTTTATGCCCTTCTGCTCTCTCCTCTCTGGATACATTTCTATTCTCTCCTGTCTCCGGATGCCCTTCTACCTTCTCCTCTCTATGGATGCCCTTCTGCTCTCTCCTCTCTTTGGATGCCCTTCTGTTCTCTTTTCTCTCTGGATTCCCTTCTGTCTTCTTCTCTCTCTGGATAGCTTTCTGTTCTCTCCTCACTCTGGATGCCCTACTGTCCTCTCCTATCTCTGTATGCCCTTCTGCTCTGTCCTCTTTCCGGATGCCCTTCTGTCCTCTCCTCTCTCTGAATGCCCTTTTGTCTTCTCTCTCTGGATTCCCTTCTGTTCTTTCCTTTCTCTGGATTCCCTTTTTGTCTTCTTCTCTCTCTTGATGCCCTTCTGTTCTCTCCTCTTCTGGATGCCCTTCTGTTCACTCCTCTTTCCAGATTCCCTTCTGTCTTCTCCTCTCTCTGGATGGCTTTTTGTTCTCTCCTCCCTCTGGATGCCCTTCTGTCCTATCCTATCTCTGAATGCTTTTCTGCTCTCTCCTCTTTCTGGATGCCTATCTGTCCTCTCCTCTCTCTGGATGCCCTTCTGTCTTCTCCTCTCTCTGGATGCCCTTCTGTTCTCTCTTATCTTTGGAATCCCTTCTGTCTTTTCCTCTTTCTGGATGCCTTTCTGCTCTCTCCTAACTGGATGCATTTCTATTCTCGCCTCTCTCCAGATACCCTTCCGTCTTCTCCTCTCTCTGGATGCCCTTCTACTCTATCCTCTCTCTGGATTCCCTTCGCTCTTCTCCTCTCTCTGGTTGCCCTTCGGTTCTCTCCTCTCTCTCTCTCTGGATTCCCTTCTGTCTTCTCTTCTTTCTGGATGCCCTTGTTCTCTCCTCTTCTGGATTCCCATCTGTTCAATCCTCTCTCTGGATGCCCTTTTGTCTTCTCCTCTTTCTGGATAGCTTTCTGTTCATCCTCCCTCTGGATGCCCTTCTGTCCTCTCCTCTCTCTGAATGCCGTTCTGTCTTCTCCTCTCTCTGGATGCCCTTCTGTTCTTTCCTCTCTTTGGATTCCCTTTTTGTCTTCTCCTCTCCCTTGATGCCCTTCTGTTCTCTCCTCTTCTGGATGTCCTTCTGTTCTTTCCTCTCTCCAGATGCCCTTCGGTCTTCTCCTTTGTCGGAATAGCGTTCTGTTCTCTCCTCTCTCTGGATGCCCTTCTGTCATCTCCTATCTCTGAATGCTTTTCTGTTCTCTTCTCTTTCTGAATGCCTTTCTGTCCTCTCCTCTTTCTGGATGCCCTTCTGTTTTCTCCTCTGTCTGGATGCCGTTCTGTTCTCTCCTCTCTCTGGATTCCATTTTTGTCTTCTCCTCTCTCTGGATGCCCTTCTGTCATCTCCTCTCTTTAGATGCCCTTCTGTCTTCTCTGCTCTCTGGATGCGATTGTATTCTCTACTCTCTCTGGATGCCCTTCTGTCTTCTCCAATCTCTGGATGCCCTTCTGTTCTCTCCTCGCTCTGGATGCCATTCTGTTCTCTCCTCTCTCTAGATGCCCTCCTGTCTTCTCCTCTTTCTGGATGGCTTTCTGTTCTCTCCTCTCCCTGGATGCCCTTCTGTCCATTCCTATCCCTAGATGCCCTTGTGCTCTCTCCTCTTTTTGGATGGCCTTCAGTCTTCTCCTCTCTCTGGATGTCATACAATTCTCTCCTCACTCTAGATTCCCTTCTGTCTTCTGCTCTCTCTGGATGCCCTTCTGTTCTCTCCTATCACTGGATGCCCTCTGTCCCCTTCTCTCTATGGATGCCCTTCTGTCTTTTTCTCTCTCCAGATGCCCTTCTGTCCTCTTCTCTCTCTGGATGTCCTTCAGTCTTCTACTCTCACTGGATGGCCTTCTGTTCTCTCCTTCTTCTAGATTCTTTTCTGTTCTCTCATCTTCCTGGATGCCCTTCTGTTCTCTCCTCTCTTTGGATTCTTTTCTGTCTTCTGCTCTCTCTGGATGCCCTTTGTCTCTCTCCTCTCTCTGAATGCCGTTCTGTTCTATCCTCTCTCTGGATGCTCTTCTGTTCTCTCCTTTTTCTGTATGCCCTTCTATTCTCTCCTCTTTCCAGATGCCCTTCTGCCTTTTCCTAACTCTGGATGGCTTTTTGTTCTCTCCTCTCTTGGGTTGCCCTTCTGTCATCTTCTATCTCGGGTTGCCATTGAATTCTCTCCTCAACCTGGATACCCAACTACCTTCTCCTCTTTCTGGATGCCCTTCTGTCCTCTCCTCATTCTGGATTCTCATCTGTTCTCTCTTCTCTCTGGATGTCCTTATGTTCTCAAGTCTCTCGGGGTGCCCGTCTGTCCTCTCCTCTCTTTGGATTCCCTTCTGGATTCTTCTCTCTCTGTATGCTCTTTTGTTCCCTCCTCTCTTTGGATTCCCTTCTGTCTTCTCCTCTCTCTAGATTCCCTTCAGCTCTCTCCTCTCTCTGAATGCCCTTATGTCTTCTCCCCTCTCTGGATTCACTTCAGTTCTCTCCTTTCTTTGAATGCCCTTCTGTTCTCTCCTCTCTCAATATGACATTCTGTCCTCTTTTTCTTGATGCCCTTCTGTCTTCTCCACTCCCTGGATGCCCATCTATTCTCTCTTCTCTCCAGATGCCCTTCTTTCTTCTCCACTTTGATTGCCCTTCTGTTCTCTCCTTTCTTTGGATTCCCTTCAGTCTTCTCCTCTCTGTGTATGCCCTTCTGCTCTCTCCTCTCCCTTAATGCTCTTCTGTTCTCTCCTCTCTCTGGATGCCCTTCTGTTCTCTCCTCTCTCTGGATATCCATCTGTCCTCTCCTCTCCCTGTATGTGCTTATGTCTTCTCCTCTCTCTGGATGGCCTTCTTCTCTCTCCTCTCTCTGAATGCACTTCTGTCCTCCCCTTTCTCTAGATTCACTTCTGTTCTCTCCTTTCTCTAGATACCCTCTGTCCTCTCCTCTTTCTGGATGCCATTCTGTTCTCTCCTCTCTCTAGATGCACTTCTGTTCTCTCCTCTCCCTGGATGTTCTTATGTTCTCTTCTATTTTCAGATGCCCTTCTGTCCTCTCCTCTCTCTGGATGCCCTTCTAACTTCTCCTCTCTTCGCAAGCCAGTCTGTTCTTTCCTCTCTTTGGATACGCTTCTGTCTTCTCCTTCCCTGTATTACCTTGTGCTCTCTCCTCTTTCAGGAGGCACTTCTGTTCTCTCCTCTCACCAGATGCCCTTCTGTCTTCTCCTCTCTCTGGATGCCCTTATTTTCTCTCCTCTCTTTGGATTCTTTTCTGGCTTCTCCTCTTTCTGAATGCCCTTCTGTTCTCTCCTGTCTTTGGAGTCCCTTCTGTCTTCTCTGTCTGGATTCCCTTCTGTCCTCTCCTCTCTCTGCATTCCCTTTTTGTCTTCTCCTCTCTCTGAAATCACTTCTGTTCTCTCCTCACTCTAGATGTTCTTCTGTCCTCTCCTCTCTCTGGATGCCCTTCTGTCCACTCCTCTCTCTATATGACCTTCTGTCTTCTCCTCTCTCTGAATGCCCTTCAGTTCTCTCCTCTCTTTGCATTCCCTTCTGTCTTCTCCTTTCTCTGGATGCCCTTCTGCACTCTCCTCTCTCTGAATGCCCTTCTGTCTTCTCCTTTTTCTGGATTCACTTCTGTTCTCTCCTCTCTCTGAATGCCCTTCTGTTCTCCCCTCTCTCTATTTGCCCTTCTGTTCTCTCCTCTATCCAAATGCCCTTCTGTCTTCTCCTCCCTCTGGATAGCCTTCTGTTCACTTTCTGTGGATGCCCTTCTGTCCACCCTGTCTCTGGATGCCCTTCTATCTTCTTCTCTTTCTGGATGCCCTTCTTTCCTCTGTTTCCTCTAGATGCCCTTCTGTTCTCTCCTCTCTCTGGATGCCCTTCTGTCCTCTCTACTTTCTGGATGCCCTTCTGTTCTCTCCTCTCTATGGATGCCCATCTGTCCACTCCTCTCTCTATATGACCTTCTGCCTTCTCCTCTCTCTGGATGCCCTTCAGTTCTCTCCTCTCTTTGCATTCCCTTCTGTCTTCTCCTTTCTCTGGATGCCCTTCTGCACTCTCCTCTTTCAGAATTCCCCTCTGTCTTCTCCTCTTTCTGGATTCACTTCTGTTCTCTCCTCTCTCTGAATGCCCTTCTGTTCTCCCCTCTCTCTATTTGCCCTTCTGTTCTCTCCTCTATCCAAATGCCCTTCTGTCTTCTCCTCCCTCTGGATAGCCTTCTGTTCACTTTTCTGTGGATGCCCTTCTGTCCACCCTGTCTCTGGATGCCCTTCTATCTTCTTCTCTTTCTGGATGCCCTTCTTTCCTCTGCTTTCTCTAGATGCCCTTCTGTTCTCTCCTCTCTCTGGATGCCCTTCTGTTCTTTTTTCTCCCTGGATACCCTTCTGTCCTCTCCTCTCTTTTGATGCCCTTCTGTTCTCTCCTCTCTTTGGATTCCCTTCTGTCTTCTCCACTCGCTGGATGCCCTTCTGCTCTCTCCTCTCTCTGAATGCAGTTCTGTTCTATACTCTCTCTGGATTCTCTTCTGTTTTCTCCTGTTTCTGGATGCCCTTCTGTCCTCTCCTTTCTACGGATGCCCATCTGCCTTTTTCTCACTCTGGATGGCTTTCTGTTCTGTCCTCTCTCTGGATGCTCTTCTGTCTTCTCCTATCTCTGGTTGCTATTCAAATCTCTCTTCAACCTGGTTATCCTTCTGACTATTCCTCTCTCTGGATGCCCTTCTGTCCTCTCCTCTTTATGGAATCTCTTCTGTTCTCACTTCTCTCTGGATGCCCTTCTGTTCTCTCCTCTTTCTGGATTCTCATCTGTTCTCTCTTCTCTCTGGATGCCCTTCTGTTCTCAACTCTCTTGGGGTGCCCGTCTGTCCTCTCCTCTCTTTGGATTATCTTCTGTCTTCTCCTCTCTCTGGATGCCCTTCTATTCTCTCCTCTCTTTGGATTCCTTCTGTCTTCTCTTCTCTCTGGATGCCCTTCTGCTCTCTCCTCTCTTTTAATGCCCTTCTGTCTTCTCCTCTCTCTGGATTCACTTCAGTTCTCTCCTCTCTCTGAATGCCCTTATGTTCTCTCCTCTCTCTATTTGCCCTTCTGTTCTCTCCTCTATCCAGATGCCCTTCTGTCTTCTCCTCCCTCTGGATACCCTTCTGTTCTCTTTTCTGTTGATGCCCTTTTCTCCTCCCCTATCTCTGGATGCCCTTCTGTCTTCTCCTCTTTCTGGATTCTCTTCTGTTCTCTGCTTTCTCTCTTGATGCCCTTTTGTCCTCTCCTCTTTCTGCATGCCCTTCTGTTTTCTTCTCTCCCTGGATGCCCTTCAGTCCTCTCCTCTCTGTGGATGCACATCTGTCCTCTTATACATGTGGATGCCTTCTCTCTTCTCCTTTTCCCGAATGCCATTTTGTTATCTCCTCTCTCTGGAAGCCCTTCTGTCTTCTCCTCCCTCTGGATGCCCTTCAATTCTCTCCTCATCCTGAATACCCTTCAGTCTTCTACTATCTCCAGATGCCCTTCTGCCTTCTCCTCTAGCTGGATGCCCTTCTGTTCTCTCCTCTCTCTGGATTCTCTTTCTGTCTTCTCCTCTCACTGGATTCACTTATATTCTCTCATCTCTCTGTATACTCTCCTGTCCTCTCCTCTCTCTGTATGCACTTCTGTCCTCTCCTCTTTCTGGAAGCCCTTCACCTCTCTCCTCTCTCTGGATACCCTTCTGTCCTCTCCTCTTTCTGGATGCCCTTCTGTTCTTTTTTCTCATTTGATACCCTTCTGTCTTCTCCTTTCTCTGGATGTCCTTCAATTCTCTCATCCTGGGTTCCCTTCTGTCTTCTCATCTCTCCATATACCCTTCTGCCTTCTTTTCTCGCTGGATAACCTTCTATTCTCTCCTCTCCTGGATGCTTTTCTGACTTCTCCTCTCACTGGAAGCCATTCTATTCTCTCCTTTCCTGGATGCCCTTCTGTCCTCTAATCTCTCTGTATTCTCTACTGATCTGTTCTATCTAGATGCCCTTCTGTTCTTTCCTCTCTCTGGATGCCCTTCTGTCCTCCTCTCTTTCTGGATGCCCTTCTGTCCTCTCCTCTCTCTGTATGCCCTTCTGTATTCTCCTTTCCCCTGATGCCCTTCTGTTTTCTCCTCTCTTTGGATTCCCTTCTGTCTTCTCCTTTCTCTGGAAGCCCTTCTGCTATCTCCTCTCACTGAATGCCCTTCTGTATTCTCCTCTTTCTGGATTCACTTCTGTTCTCTCCTCTCTCTGAATGCCCTTCTGTTCTCTTCTCTCTCTAGTTGCCCTTCTGTTCTCCACTCTATCCAGATGCCCTTCTGTCTTCTCCTCCCTCTGGATGGCCTTCTGTTCTCTTTTCTGTGGATGCCCTTCTGTCCTCCCTATCTCTGGATGCCCTTCTATCTTCTCCTCTTTCTGGATGCCATTCTTTTCTCTGCTTTCTCTTGATGCCCTTCTCTCCTCTCCTCTCTCTGGATGCCCTTTTGTTCACTTTTCTACCGGATGCCCTTCTGTCCTCTCCTCTCTCTGGTTGCCCGTCTGTCCTCTTCTCCATCTGGATGCCTTCACTCTTCCCCTCTTTCTGGATGCTCTTCTGTTCTCTCCTCTCTCTGGAAGCCCTTCTGTTTTCTCCTCTTTCTGGATGCCCTTCAATTCTCTCCTCATACTGGATACACTTCTATCTTCTCTCTATATATGTCCTTCTATCCTCTTCTTTCTCTAAATGTCCTTTAGTCTTCTGCTCTCTCTGGATGCCCTTCTGCTCTCTCCTCTCTCTGAATGCCCTTCTGTACACTCCTCACACTGGATGCCCTTGTGTTCTCTCTTTTATCTGGATGCCCCTGTGTTCTCTCCTCTCTCTGGATGCCCTTCTGTCTTCTCCTCTCTATGGATGCCTTTCTGTTCTCTCCTATTTTTTGGATTCCCTTCTGTCTTTTCCTCTCTCTGGATGCCCTTCTGCTCTCTCTTATCTCTGAATGCCCTTCTGTACACTCCTTACTCTGGATGCACTTCTGTTCTCTCTTTTTTCTGGATGACCATCTGTCCTCTCCCCTCTCCGATACCCTTCTGTCCACTTCTTTCTCTTGATGCCCTTCTTTTCTCTCCTATCTCTGGATTCCCTTTTTGTCTTCTCCTCTCTTTCGATGCCCTTCTCTTCGCTCCTCTCTCTAGATGCCCTTCTGCCCTCTATTCTGTATTTATGTGCTTCTGTTCTCTCATCTTTTTGGATACCCATCTGTGCTCTCCTTCCTCTGGATGCCCTTCTTTCCTCTCCTCTCTCTGGATGCCCTTCTGTCTTCTCCTATCTCTGGATGCCCTTCTGTCTTCTCTCTCTGGATGCCCTTCTGTCTTCTCCTCTCTCTGGATGCCCTTTTGTTTTCACCTATCTATGGATGCCCTTCTGGCTTGTCCCCTCTCTACATGCCTTTCTGTCCTCTCAACTCTCTGCATGCCCTTCTGTCTTCTCTTCTCTCTTCATTCCCTTCTGTTCTCTGCTCTTTGGATGCCCTTCTCTCTTCTCCCCTCTCTGGATGACCTTCTGCCTTTTGGTCACTCTGGATTACATTTTTGTCTCCTCTTTCTTGATTACCTTCTGTCCTCTCCTCTTTCCTGATGCCCTTCTCTTTTACCCTCTCTCTGCATGCTCTTCTGTTCTTTCCTCTCTCTTAATGCCCTTCTGTCTTCTCCTCTCTCTGGATGCTCTTCTGTCTTCTCATCTCTCTGGATGCCCTTTAGTTCTCTCCTCTCACTAGATTCTCTTCTGTCCTCTCATCTCTCTGTATGCCCTTTTGTTCTCTCCTATCTCTGAAAGACCTTCTGTTCTCTAATCTTTCTGTGTGCTCTGTGTCTCTCCTCTCTCTGGATGCTCTTCTGTTCTCTCATCTTTCTGGATGCCCTTCTGTCTTCTCCTCTCTCTACATTCCTTTCTGTTCTCTCCACTCTCTGGATGCACTTCTGACCTCTCCTCTCTTTTTATGCCTTTCTGTCTTCTCTTCTCTCTGGATGCCCTTCTGTCTTCTTCTCTCACTGGATGCACTTCGTTTTTCTTCTCTCTTGATGCCCTTCTGTAATTTCCTCTCTCACTTGATGCCTTCTGTTTTCTCCTCTTTCTGGATACACTTCTGTTCTCTACTGTCTCCAGATGCCTTTCTTTCCCATCCTTTCTCTAAATGACCTTCTGTATTCTCCTCTCTCTAGGTGCCCTTCTCTCTTCTCATCTCTCTGGATGCCCTTCTGTTCTCTCCTATCTCTGGATGTCCTTCTGTCCTCTTCTCTCTCTGGATGCCCTTCTATTCTCTCCTCTTTCTGGATTCCCTTTTGCCCTCTCATATCTCGGTTTGCCCTTCTGTTCTCTTCTCTCTATGGATGCTCTCCTTTTCTTTCATCTTTCTGAATTCCCTTCTGTTCGCTCCTCTCTCTGGATGCCCTCTCTCTTCTCCCCTCTATAGATGCCCCTCTGTTCTCTTCTCATTCTTGTGTTCTCTCCACTTCTGGATGTTTTTCTCTCTTCTCCTCTCTCTGTATGCCATTCTGTCCTCTCCTCTCACTCATCTTCTGTCTTCTCCTCTCTTTGAATGCACTTCTGTTCTCTCCTCTGACTGCATGACCTTCTTTCTGCTCCTCTCTATGAATGCTCTGCTGTTCTCTCCTCTGTCTGGATGCCCTTCTGTCTTCTCCTCTCTGTGGATACCCTTTTTTTTCTCTCCTCTATCAGATTGGCCTTCTTCCTGCTCCTCTCTCTTGTGTCCTCTCCTCTCTCTGGATGCCCTTCTGTCTTCTCTTCTCTATAGATGCCCTTCTGTCCTCTCCTCTCTTTTGATGCTCTTCTGTTTTCTCATTTCGTCCAATGCTCTTCTATTCTCTCTTTTCTGTGGATGCCCTTCTGTATTCTACTCTCTCTGGATGCACTTCTGGTCTCTCCTCTCTCTGGATGCCCTTCTTTTCTCTTCTCTCTGCATGCCCTTCTGTAATTTCCTCTCTCTGGATGCCTTCTGTCTTCTCCTCTGTCTGGATGCACTTATGTTTTCTCCTTCTCTGGATGCCCTTCTGTCTTCTCCTCTCTCTGGATGCCCTTCTGTCCTTTCCTCTCTCTGGAAGCCCTTCTGTTCTCTCCTTTCTCTGGATGCCCTTCTGTCTTTTTGTCTCTCTTGATGTCTGTCTGTTGTCTCCTCTCTCTGGATGACCTTCTGTTCTCTCCTCTATCCAGATGCCTTCTGTCTTCTCTTCTCTCTGGATGCCCTTCTGTTCTTTCCTCTCTATTGATGCACTAATGTCCTCTCCTCTCTATGGATGCCCTTCTGTCTTGCCCTCTTTCTGGATGACCTTCTGATCTCTCCACTCTCCTGATGCCCTTCTGTGCAGTCATCTCTCTGGATGTCCTTCTTTCTTCTTTTTTCTCTGGATACCCTTCTGTTTTCACAGATCTATGGATGCCCTTCTTTCTTCTACTCCCTCTACATGCCTTTCTTTCTCTTGCATCTCTCTGGATGCCCTTGTGTCTTTTCCTCTATCTGGATGCCCTTCTGTCCTCTTCTCTCTCTGGAGGCCCTTCTGTCTTTTCGTCACTATGGATGACGTTCTCTTGTCTCCTCTCTCTGGATGACCTTCTGTCTCATCTCTCTGGATGCCCTTCTTTTCTACTGTCTCTCTAGATTCTATTCTGTATTCTCATCCTTCTGGATGATTTTCTGTTCTCTCCACTCTCTGGAAGATCTTCGGTTCTGTCATATCTCTGGATGCCCTTGTGTCCTCTCCTCTCTCTGGATACTCTTCTATTCTCGCATCTCTCTGGATTCCCTTCTGTTCTCTCCTCTCTGGGATGTCCTTCTGTCCTCTTTTCTATCTGGATTTCCTTCTGTCTTCTAATATTTCTCTTTCCCTTTCTGTACTCTTCTCTCTATGGAGGCTCTCCTGTACTCTCATTTCTCTGGATGCCCTTTTGTTCCCTCCTTTCTCTGGATGACCTTATGTCTTCTCCTCTCTGGATACCCTTCTGTCTTCCCCGCTCTCCGAAAGCCCTTCTGTCCTCTCCTATCTCTGAATGCACTTCTGTCTTCTCCTCTCCCTGGATGCTCTTCTGTTCTCTCCTCTCTCTGGATGCCCTTCTGTTCAATCCTGTATCCAGATGCACTATTGTCCTCTCCTCTGTCTCGATGAACTTCTGTTTTCTTCACTCTCTGGAATCCCTTCTGTTCTCTCCTCTCTATGTAGGCCCTTCTGTCCTCTCCTCTCTCTGGATGTGCTTCGGTCTTCTCCTTTCCCTGGATGCCTTTCTGATCTCTCCTCTTGCTGGATGGTCTTCTGCCTCTCCTTTCTCTGGATGCCCTTCTGTACTTTTCTCTCTCTGGATTCCCTTCTTTCCTCTTCTCTCTCTGGATGCCCTTTTGTCTTTTCTTCTCTCTGGATGCCCTTCAGTTCTATCCTCTCTACAGATTCCCTTCTGTCCTCTCCTCTCCCTGTATGCCCTTCTGTCTTCTCCTTCCTCTGAATGACCTTATGTTCTCTCCTCTCTCTGGATGCCCTTTAGTTCTCTCCTCTAAGCGGATGCCCATCTGTCTTCTCCTCTCCCTGGATGCCCTTCTTTTTTCACTTTACTTGGGTGCCCTTTTGTCTTCTTCTCTTTCTACATGCCCTTCTGTTCTCTCAGCTCTCTAGATTCCCTTCATTCCTCTCCTCTCTCTGGATTCCCTTCTGTTTTCTCCACTCTCTGGATGCACGTCGGTTCTCTCATCTCTATGTAGGCCCTTCTGTCCAATCCTTTCGCTGGATGGCCTTCTGTTTTCTCCTCTCTCTGGATGACCTTCTGTCCTTTTCTCTCTCAGGATTCCCTTATTTCCTCTTCTCACTCTCTGGATGCCCTTCTGTCTTCTCTACTCTCTGGATGCCCTTCTGTTCTGTATTCTCTCTGGATTTTCTTCTGTCCTCTCATCTATCTCTATGCCCTTCTGTCTTCTTTTTTCTTTGGATGCCCTTCTGTTCTCTTCTATCTCTGGATGCCCTTTTCTCCTATTCTCTCTCTGGATACCCTTCTGTTCTCTCCTCTCTCTGGATGCCTTTCTGTTCTCTCCTCTATTTAGATGCCTTTGTGTCCTCTTCTCTCTCAGGATGTCCTTCTCTCCTCTCTTCTCTTTAGATGCCCTTCTGTCTTCTCCTCTCTCTGGATGCCCTTCTGTTCTCTTCTCTCTCTGGATGATCTTCTGTTCTCTCATCTCTCTGGATGCCCTTGTGTCCTCCAGTCTCTCTGGATGCTCTTCTATCTTCTTTTCTCCATGGATGCCCTTCTGTCCTCTCCTCTCTTTTGATGCCCTTCTGTTTTCTCCTCTCCTCCAATGCTCTTCTGTTCTCTCCATTCTTTGGATGCCCTTCTGTTCTCTCCTCTTGCTGGATGGCCTTCTGTCCTCTTCTCTCCCTGGATGCCCTTCTGTCCTCTTCTCTCTCTCTGGATTACTTTTTTCCTCTACTCTCTCTGGATGCCCTTCTGTCTTCTCTTCTACCTGGATGCCCTTCTATCCTCTCCTCTCTCTTTATGCCTTTCTGTCTTTTACTACCTGTCGATGACCTTCTCATGTCTCCTCTCTCTCTGGATTCCCTTCGGTTCTCTCCTCTAACTTGATGCCCATCTGTCTTCTCCTCTCTCTGGATGCCCTTCTGTTTTCACCTTTCTATGGATGCCCTTCTCTCTTTTTCTCTCTCTACATGCCCTTCTTTTCACTCATCTCTCTGGAAGCCCTTCTGTTCTCTCCTCTCTCTGGATGCCCTTCTGTCTTTTCATCTCTCTGGATGACCGTCTATTGTCTCATCTCTCTGGATGACTTCTTTACTATCCTCTATCGAGATGCCCTTCTGTCTTCTCCTTTCTTTGGATGCCATTCTGTTCTTTCCTCTCACTGGATGCCCTTCTGTTCTCTCCTCTCACTGGATGCTCTTCTGTTCTCTCCTCTCTCCAGATGCCCTTCGGTCCTCTTCTCTCTCTAGATGTCCTTCAGCATTCTGCTCTTTCTGGATAAGCTTCTGTTCTCTCCTCTTTCTGGATTCTTTCTGTTCTCTCATCTCTCTGGATGCCCTTCTGTTCTCTCTTCTTTTGGGATGTCCTTCTGTCCTCTCCACTCTCTGGATGCCCTTCTGTCTTCTCCTTTCTTTGGATGCCCTTCTGTTCTCTCCTCTCTCTGTATGCCCTTCTGTTCTCTTCTCTCTCTGGATGATCTTCTGTTCTCTCATCTCTCTGGATGCCCTTGTGTCCTCTCCTCTCTCTGGATGCCCTTCTGTCTTCTCTTCTCTATAGATGCCCTTCTGTCCTTCTCTATAGATGCTCTTCTGTTTTCTCATTTCGTCCAATTCTCTTCTATTCTCTCGTTTCTGTGGATGCCCTTCTGTATTCTACTCTCTCTGGATGCACTTCTGGTCTCTCCTCTCTCTGGATGCCCTTCTTTTCTCTTCTCTCTGCATGCCCTTCTGTAATTTCCTCTCTCTGGATGCCTTCTGTCTTCTCCTCTGTCTGGATGCACTTATGTTTTCTCCTTCTCTGGATGCCCTTCTGTCTTCTCCTCTCTCTGGATGCCCTTCTGTCCTCTCCTCTCTCTGCATGCCCTTATGTTCTCTCCTCTCTTGGATGCACTTCTGTCCTCTTCTCTCTCTGGATTCCCTTCAGTCCTCTAATATCTCTCTTTGTCTTTCATTCTCTTCTCTTTATGGAGGCTCTCCAGTACTCTCATCTCTCTGGATGCCCTTCTTTTCGCTCCTCTCTCTGGATGTCCCTCTGTCTTTTCATCTCTATGGATGACCTACTTTTGTCTACTATCTCTGGATGACCTTCTTTACTCTGCTCTATCCTGATGCCCTTCTGTCTTCTCTTTCTGGATGACCTTCTGTTCTCTCCTTTCTCTGGATGCCCTTCTGTCCTCTCCTATCTCTGGATGCCCTTCTGTTCTCTCCTCTCTTTGATGCCCTTCTGTCCTCTTCTTTATCTGGATTCCCTTTTGTCCTCTATTATCTCTCTTTTTCTTTCTGTTCTCTTTTCTCTATGGAGGCTCTCCTGTACTCTCATCTCTCTGGATGCTCTTCTGTCTTCTCTGCTCTCTGGATGTCCTTCTGTACTCTCTTATCTCTGAATGCCCTTCTGCCTTATCCTCTCTCTAGATGTTCTTCTGTTCTCTCCTCTCTCTGGATGTTCTTCTGTTCTATCCTCTATCCACATGCATATTTGTCCTCTCCTCTCTCTTCATGCCCTTCTGTTTTCTTCACTCTCTGGAAGCCCTTCTGTTCTCTCCTCTCTATGTAGGCCCTTCTCTTCTCTCCTCTTTCTAGATGCGCTTCGGTCTTCTCCTTTCTCTGGATGCCCTTCTGTCCTTTTCTCTTTCTTGATTCCCTTCTTTCCTCTTCTCTCTCTGATGCCCTTCTGTCTTTTCTTCTCTCTGGATGCCCTTCAGTTCTCTCCTCTTTCCAGATTCCCTTCTCTCCTCTCCTCTCCTTGTATGCCCTTCTGTCTTCTCCTTTCTCTGAATGACCTTCTGTTGTCTCATCTCAATGGACGCCCTTCGGTTCTCTCCTCTAACCGTATGTCCATTTGTCTTCTCCACGATATGGATGCCCTTGTTTTTTCACCTATCTTGGATGCCCTTCTGTCTTCTTTTTCCTCTACATGCCCTTCTGTTCTCTCCTCTCTCTGGAAGCCCTTCGGTTCTCTCCTCTCTTGGATGCCCTTCTGTCTTGTTCTCTCTATGTATGACTGTCTGTTCTCTCCTCTCTGGAAGCCCTTCTGTCTTCTCCTCTCTTCGGATGCCCTTCTGTCTTCCCCTCTCTCTGGATGCCCTTCTGATCTCTCCACTCACCGGATGCTCTTCTGTCCAGTCATCTCTATGAATGCCCTTCTGTATTCTCCTCTCTCTGGATGCCCTTTTGTTTTCACTTATCTATGCATGCCCTTCTGTCTTGTCCTCTCTCTACATGCCTTTCTGTCCTCTCAACTCTCTGGATGCCCTTCTGTTCTCTTCTCTTTGGATGCCCTTTTGTCCTCTCCTCTCTCTGGATGCCCATCTCTCTTTTTGTCACTCTGGATGAAATTCTTTTGTCACCTCTTTCTGGATTATCTTCTGTTCTCTCCTCTTTCCGGATGCCCTTCTGTTTTCTCCTCTCTCTGCATGCCCTTCTCTTCTTCCCTCTCTCTGTATGCCGTTCTGTCCTCTTCTCTCCCTGGATGCACTTCTGTCTTCTCATCTCGTTGGATGCCCTTCTGTTCCCTTCTCTCTCTGGATGATCTTCTGTTTGCTCATCTCTGTGGATGCCCTTCTGTTCTCTCCTATCTCTGGAAGACTTTCTGTTCTCTCATCTCTTTTGATGCCCTGTGTCTCTCCTCTCTCTGGATGCTCTTCTGTTCTCTCATCTCTCTGGATGCCCTTCTGTCTTCTCCTCTCTCTACATGCCTTTCTGTTCTCTCCACTCTCTGTATGCATGTCTGTCCTCTCCTCACTCTGGATGTCCTTCTATCTTCTCCTCTCTCTGGATGCCCTTCTGTTCTCGTTCTCTCTTCTCTCCAGATGCCTTGCTTTCCCATTCTCTCTCTGGATGCCCTTTTGTATTCTCCTCTCTCTGGATGCCCTTTTGTATTCTCCTCTCTCTGGATGCCCTTCTGTCCTCTCCTCTCTCTGGATGCACTTCTGTTCACTCCTCTTTGGAGGCACTTCTGTTCTCTTCTTTCTTTAGATTCCATTCTGTCCTCTAATCTCTCTTGTTGGCTTTCTGTTCTCTTCTCTCTATCAAAGCTCTCCTGTACTCTCATCTCTCTGGATGTCCTTCTGTTCTCTCCTCTCTCTTGATGCCCTTCTGTCTTCTCCTCTCTCTGTTTGCCCTTCTGGTTTCTCCTCTCTCTCTCTCGATGCTCTTCTGTTCTCTCCTCTCTCTGGATGCCCTTCTGTCTTCTCCTCTCTCTGGATGCCCTTCTGTTCTCTCCTCTCTCTGGATGTCCTTCTGTTGTCTCCTCTCTCTGGATTCCCTTCTGTTCTCTCATCTCTCTAGATGCCCTTCTGTCTTCTCCACACTCTGGATGACCTTCTGTTCTCTCTTCTCTCTGGAGAACATTCTGTCCTCTCCTCTCTCTCTGGATGCCCTTCTATCCTCTCCTCTCTCTGGATTCCCTTTTGTCCTCTCCTCTCTCTCGTTGCCCTTCTGTTCTCTTCTCACTAAAGATGCTCTCCTGTAGTCTCATCTCTCCGGATGCCCTTCTGTTTTCTCCTCTCTCCGGATAGCCTTCTTTCTTCTCCTCTCTCTTGATGCCCTTCTGAACTCTCCTCTCTTTGGATGCCTTTCAGTCTTCTCCTCTCTCTGGATTCCCTTCTGTTCTCTCGTCTCTCTGGATGCCCTTATTTACTCTCTTCTCTCTGGATGCCTTTCTGCCATATGCTCTCTCGGGATGTCCTTATGTCTTCTCCTGTCTCCGGATGTTCTCTGTCCTTTCCTCTCTCTGGATGCCCTTCTGTTCTCTCCTCACTCCAGATGCCCTTCAATTCTCTCCTATCTCCGGATGTCCTTCTGTCCTCTCCTCTCTCTGGATGCCCTTCTATTCTCTCCTCTCTCTGGATTACCTATGGCCCTCTCATATCTCTGTTTGCCCTACTGCTAGCTTCTCTCTATGGATGCTCTCCTGTTCTCTCATTTTTCTGAATGCCTTTCTGTTCTCTCCTCTCTCTGGATGCCCTCTGATTTCTTCCCTCTATGAATGCCCCTCTGTTCTCTTTTCTCTCTGGATGATCTACTGTTTCCTCCACTCTCTAGATGCCCTTGTGTTCTATCCTCTTCTGGATGTTTTTCTGTCTTCTCCTCTCTCTTTATGCTATTCTGTCTTCTCCTCTCACTTGATGACCTTCTGTCTTGTCCTCTCTTTGGATGCCCTTCTGTTCTCACCTCTGACTGCCTGACCTTCTTTCTGCTCCTCTCTCTGGATGCGCTTCTGTTCTCTCCTCTCCCTGAATGCCCTTCTGTACACTCCTCACTCTGGATGCCCTTCTGTTCTCTCTTTTTTCTGGATGCCCTTGTGTTCTCTCTTCTCTCCGGATGCCCTTCTGCCTTCTCCTCTATCTGGATGCCCTTCTGTTCATTTCTCTCCCTAGATGCCCATCTGTCCTCTCCACTCTCCGGATGCCCTTCTGTCCACTGCTCTCTCTGGATGCCTATCTTTTCTCTCCTATCTCTGGATTCCCTTTTTGTCTTCTCCTCTCTCTCAATGTCCTTCTCTTCTTTCCTCTCTCTAGATGCCCTTCTGTCCTCGATTCTCTATTTTACTCTTTTCTCTGGATGCCCTTCTGATCTCTTCTCTCTCTCTCTCTCTGGATGCCCTTCTTTTCCATCTTCTCTCTGGAGGCCATTCTGTCAACTCCTCTCTCTGGAAGTTTTTCTGTCTTCTCCTATCTCCCAATACCCTTATGTCTTCTCCTATTTCTGGATACCCATCTGGTCTCTACTCTCTCTACATGCCCTTCTGTCCTCTATCCTTTCTGGATGCCCTTATGTTCTCTCTATCTCTTGATGTTCTCCTGTCTTCTCCACTCTCTGGATACGTTGCTACTCTCTACTCGCCCTCGATGCATTTCTGTCTTCTCTGCGCTTTGGATGCCCTTCAATTCTCCCCTAACTGTGGATGTGTTTCTGTCTTCTCCTCTCTCTAGAAGCCCTTCTGTTCTCTCCTCTCTCTGGATGCCCTTCTGACATCTCCTCTCCATGGATGCCCTTCTTTCTTCTCTTCTCTCTGGTTGGCTTTCTGTTCTCTCCTCACTCTGGTTCCTTCTGTCCTCTCCTCTCTCTGGATGCCCTTCTTCACACTCCTCTCTCTGTATGCCCTTCTGTTATCTCCTCTATCTGGATGCCCTTCTGTCCTCTACTCTCTCTGGATGGCCTTCTGTTCTCTCCTCTTTCTGGATTCCCTTATTGTCTTCTCCTCTTGCTAGATGCCCTTCGTTCCCTACTCTCTCTAGATGAACTTCTGTCCTCTATTCTCTCTGGACGCTTCTCTATTCTCTCATCTCTCCGGATGCCCTTCTGTGCTCTCCTCTCTCTGGATAACCTTCTGTCCTCTCCTCTCTCTGGGTGCCCTTCTGTCTTCTCTGCTCTCTGGATGCTCTTCTGTTCTCCCCTCTCTGTGGATGTGTTTCTGTCTTCTCCTCTCCCTATGCCCTTCTGTTCTCTCTTCTCTCTAGATGGCCTTCTGTTCTCTCCTCTATCTAGATGCCCTTCTGTCTTCTCCTCTCTCTGTATGGCCTTCTTTACTCTTTTCTGTGGATGCCCTTCTGACCTCTCCTCTCTTTGAATACCTTCGTTTCTCTTTTCTCTCTGGAGGCCATTCTATCAACTCTTCTCTATGGAAGTCCTTCTGTCTTCTCCTATCACCCGATGCCCTTCTGTCTTCTCCTCTTGCTGGATACCTTTCTATGCTCTACTCTCTCTACATGCCCTTCTGTACTCTATTCTCTCTGGAGGCCATTCTGCAGTCTCCTCTCTCTGGATGCCCTTCTGTCTTCTCCTATCTCCCAATGCCCTTCTGTCATCTCCTCTTTCTGGATGCCCTTCTGTTCTCTGCTCTCTCTAGATGCCCGTCTATCCTCTTCTCTCTCTGGATGCCCTTCTGTTTTCTTCTCTGTCTGGATGCTCTTCTGTTCTCTCCACTCTCTGGATGCCCTTCTGTCTTCTCCTATCTCTCAATGCCCTTCTGTCATCTCCTCTTTCTGGATGCCCTTCTGTTCTCTGCTCTCTCTAGATGCCCTTCTGTCCTCTACTCTCTCTGGATGCACTTCTGTTCTCTTCTCTCCTGGATGCCCTTCTGTCCTCTCCTCTCTCAGGATGCCCGTCTGTCCTCTTCTCCATCTGGATGCCTTCTCTCTTCTCCTCTTTCCAGATGCGTTTCTGTGCCCTCCTCTCTCTGGAAGCCCTTCTGTTTTCTTCTCTCTCTGGAATTTTCTTCTGTTCTCTCCTCTCTCTGGATGCCCTTCTGTCCTCTCCTCTCTCTGGGTGCCCTTCTGTATTCTACTCCCTCTTGATGCCCTTCTGTTCTCTCCTCCCTCTGGATGCACTTCTGTACTCTCCTCTCTCTGCATGCCCTTCTGTCTTCTTCTCTCACTGGATGCCCTTCTCTTCTCTCCTCTCTATTGATGCCCTTTTGTTCTCTCCTCTCTCTATGTACCATTCTATCCTCTCATCTCTCTTGATGCCCTTCTGTCCTCTATTCTCTCTGGATGCCTTTCTGTTCTGTTGTCTCTCTGGATGCCCTTCTGTGCTCTCCAGTCTCTGGATGCCCTTCTGTTCTCTCCTCTCTCTGGATTTCCTATTTTTCTTCTCCTCTCTGCTGGATGCCCTTCTCTCCTCTGACTAGATGCCCTTCTGTTCTCTATTCTCTCTGGATGCCTCTCTGTTCTCTCATCTCTCTGGATGCCCTTCTGTGCTCTCCAGTCTCTGATTGCCCTTCTGTTCTCCCCTCTCGGTGGAAGTGTTTCTGTCTTCTCTCTATATGCCCTTCTCTTCTCTCCTCTTTCTGGATCCCTTCTGTCCTCTCCTCTCTATGGAGGCCCTTCTGTTCTATTCTCCCTCTGGATTTCCTTCTGTCCTCTCCTCTCTCTGAATGCCCTTCTCTTCTCTCCTCTCTCTGCATTCCCTTTTTGTCTTCTCCTCTTGCTGGATGCCCTTCTCTTCTATCCTCTCTCTAGATGCCCTTCTGTCCTCTATTCTCTCTGGATTCCTCTCTGTTCTCTCATCTCTCTGAATGCCCTTCTGTTCTCCCCTCTCTGTGGATGTGGATGTGTTTGTGTCTTCTCCTCTCGATGCCCTTCTCTTCTCTCCTTTCTCTGACTGCCCTACTGACCTCTCCTCTCCATCAATGAAATTCTGTCTTTTCCTCTCTCTGGATGCCCTTCTGTCCTCTTTTCTCTCTGGATGCACTTCTGTTCTCTCCTCTCTCTGAATTCCATTTTTTTTCTCCTCTCAATGGATGCCCTTTTCTTCTCTCCTCTATATAGATACTCTTCTGTCCTCTATTCTCTCTGGATGCCTCTCTGTTCTCTCATCTCTTTAGATGCCCTTCTGTGCTCTCCTCTCTCTGGATGCCCTTCTATCCTCTTTCTCTCTCTGAATGCCCTTCTGTCATCTCTGCTCTCTGGATGCCCTTCTGTTCTCTCCTCTCTTTGGATGTGTTTCTGTCTTCTCTTCCCTCGATGCCCTTCTGCTTCTCTCCTCTCTCTGGATGCCCTTCTGACATCTCTTCTCCTTGGTTGCCCTTCTGTCCTTCTCCTCTCTCTGGATGGGTTTCTGATCTCTTCTCTCTCTTGATACCTTCTGTCCTCTCCTCCCTTGGATGCCCTTTTCCTCACCTCTCTCTGGATGCCTTTCTCTTCTCTCTTCTCTCTGGATTCCCTTTGTGTCTTCTCCTCTCGCTGGATGCCCTTCTCTTCTCTCCTATCCTAGATGTCCTTCTGTCCTCTATTCTCTCTGGATTCCTCTTCTGTTCTCTCGTCTCTCTGGATGCCCTTCTGTGCTCTCCTATCTCTGGATGCCCTTCTGTCCTCTCCTCTTTCTGGATGTCCTTCTGTCTTCTCCTCTCTTCCTATGCCCTTATGTTCTCTCGTCTCTTCGGCTTCCCTTCTGTCTTCTCCTTTCTCTGGATGCCCTTCTGTTCTCTCCTCTCTCTGGATGCCCTTCTGTTCTCTCCTCTTTCTGGATGCCCTACTGTCTTCTCCTTTCCATGGATGCCCTTCTTCCCTCTCTTCTCTCTGGATTCCCTTCTGTTCTATCCTCTCTCTGGATTCCCTTCTGTCTTCCCCTCTCTCTTGATGCCCTTCTGTTCTCTCCTCTTTCTGGATGCCCTTCTGCTCTCTCCTCTCTCCGGATGCCCTACTGTCTTCTCCTCTCTCTGGATGCAGTTTTATCCTCTCCTCTCTCTGATGCCCTTCTGCAGTCTCTCTCTCTCTGATGCCCTTCTTCTCTCTCCTCTCTCCGGATGCCCTACTGTCTTCTCCTCTCTCTGGATGCAGTTTTATCTTCTCCTCTCTCTGATTGTCCTTCTGTCTTCTCCTCTCTCTGGATTTCGCTCTGTCTTCTCCTTCTCTGGATGCCCTTCTGTTCTCTCCTCTTTCTGGATGCACTTCTGTTATCTGCTCTTTCTGGATGCCCTTCTGTTCTCTCCTCTATCTAGATGCCCTTCTGTCGTCTCCTCTTTCTGTATGGCCTTCAGTACTATTTTATGTGGATGCCCTTCTTTCCTCTACTCTCTCTGAATGCCCTTCTTCTCTCTCCTCTATCTCGATACCATTCTGTTCTCTCCTCTTTCTGGATGCCCTACTGTCTTCTCCTTTTCCTGGATGCCCTTCTTCGCTCTCCTCTCTCTGGATTCCCTTCTGTTCTATCCTCTCTCTGGATTCCCCTCTCTCTTGATGCCCTTCTGTTCTCTCCTCTTTTTTGATGCCCTTCTGTCCCCTCCTCTCTCCGGATACCCTTCTGTCTTCTTCTTCTCTGGATGCCCTTCTGTTCTCTCCTCTCTCTTCAGGCCATTTTATCATCTCCTCTCTTCGTATTCCCTTCTGTCTTCTCCTCTCTGGATGCATTTCTGTTCTCTCCTCTTTCTGGATGCCCTTCTGTTCTCTCCTCTATCTAGATGCTCTTCTGTCTTCTCTGTATGGCCTTTTGTACTATTTTATGTGGATGCCCTTCTGGCTTCTCCTCTCTTTGGATAGCCTTCTGCTCTCTCTTCTCTCTGGTTTCCCTTCTGTCCTCTCCTCTCTCTGGATGCCCATCTGTCTTCTCCTATCTCCCGATGCCCCTCTGTCTTCTCCTCTTTCCTGGATGCCCTTCTGTTCTCTGCTTTCTCTAGATGCCCTTCTGTCCTCTCCTCTCTCAGGATGCCCGTCAGTCCTCTTCTCCATCTGGATGCCTTCTCTCTTCCCCTATTTCCGGATGTCCCTTCTGTTCTCTCCTTTCTCTGGACGCCCTTCTGTTTAATCATCTTTCTGGATGCCCTTCTGTCCTCTCCTCTCTCTGGATGCCCACCTGTCTTCTCCTTTCTCTGGTTGCTCTTCTGCTCTCTCCTTTCTCTGGAGGCCCTTCTGTTCTCTCCTCTCTCTGGATGCCCTTCTATATTCTCCTATCTCTGGATTCCCTTCTGTCTTCTCTTCTATTTGCATGCCCTTCTGTTTTCCCCTATTTCTGGATGCCCTTCTCTCCTCTCCTCTCTTCGGATGCCCTTCTGTCTTCTCCTCTCTCTGGATGCCCTTCTGCTCTTTCCTCTCTCTGGATGCCCTTCTGTTCTCTCCTCTCTCTGGATTGCCTTCTGTCTTCTCCTCTCACTGGATGCCCTTCTTTAATCTCCTCTCTCTGGATGCCCTTCTGTCTTCTCCTCTCTCCCGATGCCCTTCTGTTCTGCCCTCTCTTCGGATGCCCTTTTGTCTTCTCCTCTCTCTAGATTTTCTACCATTCTCTCCTCACTCTAGATTCCCTTCTGTATTCTCCTGTCTCTGGATGCCCGACAATTTTCTCTTCACTCTGGATATCCTTGTGTCTTCTCTTCGCTCTAGATGCCCTTCTGTTCTCTCCTCACTCCGGATGCCCTTCTGTCTTCTCCTCTCTTTGGATAGCCTTCTGCTCTCTCCTCTCTCTGGATTCCGTTCTGTTCTCTCCTCTCTCTGGATTGCCTTCTGTCTTTTCCTCTCTCTGGATGCCCTTCTGTCCTCTCTTCTCTCTGGATGACCTTCTGTCTTCTCCTCTCTCTGGATGCCCTTCTGTTCTCTCCACTCTCTTTACTGGCTTCTTAATTTCTCCTCTCTCTGGATGCCCTTCTGTCTTCTCCTCTCTACCGATGCCCTTCTCTTCTCTCCTCTCTTCCAATCCCCTTCTGTCTTCTCCTCTTGCTGGATGCCCTACAATTCTTTCCTCACTCTAGATTCCCTTCTGTCTTCTTTTCTCTCTGGATGCCCTTCTTTTCTCACCTCTTTCTGGATGCCCTTTTGTTCTCTCATTTATCTAGATGCCCTTCTGTTTTCTCCTCTCTCTACATGAGCTTCTGTACTCTTTTCTGTGGATGCGCTACTTTCTTCTACTCTCTCTAGATGTCCTCTGCCTTCTCTTCTCTCTGGAGGCCATTCTGTACTCTCTTCTCTCTGGATGCCCTTCTGTCTTCTCCTATCTCCGGATGCCCTTCTGTCATCTCCTTTTTCTGGATGCCCTTATGTACTCTGCTGTCTCTAGATGCCCTTCTGTCCTCTACTCTCTCTGGATGCCCTTCTGTTCTCTTCTCTCCTGTATGCCCTTCTGTCCTCTCCTCTCTCAGGATGCCCGTTTGTCCTCTTCTCCATCTGGATGCATTCTCTCTTCTCCTCTTTCCAGATGTGTTTCTGTGCCCTCCTCTCTCTGAAGCCCTTCTGTTTTCTTCTCTCTCTGGATTCTCTTCTGTTCTCTCCTCTCTCTGGATGCCCTTCTGTCCTCTCCTCTCTCTGGGTGCCCTTCTGTATTCTCCTACCTCTTGATGCCTTTCTGTTCTCTCCTCCCTCTGGATGCACTTCTGTACTCTCCTCTCTCTGCATGCCCTTCTGTCTTCTTTTATCACTGGATGCCCTTCTCTTCTCTACTCTCTATGGATGCCCTTTTGTTCTCTCCTCTCTCTACATGCCCTTCTGTCCTCTCATCACTCTGGATGCCCTTCTGTCCTCTATTCTCTCTGGATGCCTTTCTGTTGTTGTCTCTCTAGATGCCCTTCTGTGCTCTCCTCTCTGTGGACGCCCTTCTGTCCTCTCCTCTCTCTGGATGCCCTTCTGTCTTCTTCTTTCTTCCTATGCCCTTCTTTTCTCTCATCTCTCCTGATGCCCTTCGGTTTTCTCCTCTCTCTAGATTCCCGACGATATTCTTCTCACTATCAATATCCCTATGTCTTCTCCTCTCTACCTATGGCCATTTGTTGTCTTGTCTCTCTGGCTTCCCTTCTGTCTTCTCCTTTCTCTGGATGCCCTGCTGTTCTCTCCTCTCTCCTGATGCCCTACTGTCTTCTCCTCTCTCTGGATACCCTTTTTCTCTCTCATCTCTCTGGATGTCCCTTCTGTTCTCTCCTCTCTCTGGATTCCGTTTTGTCTTCTCCTCTCTCTTGATGCCCTTCTGTTCTCTCCTCTTTCTGGATGCCCTTCTGTTCTCTCCTCTCTCTGAATACCCTTCTGTCTTCTCCTCTCCCTGGATGCTCTTCTGTTCTCTCATCTCTCTGGATTCCCTATTTTTCTTCTCCTCTCTCTGGATGCCCTTCTGTCATTTCCTCTCTCTGGATGACCTTCTGTCTTCTCCTTTCTCCCGATGCCCTTCTCTTCTCTCCACTCACCTAATGCCCTTCTGTTCTCTCCTCTCTCTGAATTCACTTCTGTCTTCTCCTTCCTTGGATACCCTTCTGTTCTCTCCTCTTTCTGGATGCCCTTCTGTTCTCTCCTCTATCTAGATGCCCTTCTGTCTTCTCTTCTCCCTAGATGCCCTTATGTGTTCTCCTGTCTCCAGATGCCTTTAGTCTTCTTCTCTCTCTGGATGTCCTTCAGTCTTCTGCTCTCTCTGAATGGGCTTCTTTTCTCTCCTCTTTCTGGGTTCTCACCTGTTCTCTCATCTCTCTGGATTCACTACTGTACTCTCTTCTCTCGGAATGTCCTTCTGTCCTCTCCTCTCTTTGGATTCCCTTCTGTCTTCTCCTCTCTCTGGATGCCCTTCTGCTTTCTCCTTTCTCTGGATGCCCTTTCATTCTCTCCTCTCTCAGGATGCGCTACTGTCTTCTCCTCTCTCTGGATGCCCTTCTGCTCTCTCTCCTCTCTAGATGCCCTTCTGTTCTCTCCTGTCTCTGTATTCCCTTCTGTCTTCTCCTCTCTCTGAATGTGCTTCTTTTTTTTCATTATTTCCTGTCCATTTCATGGAACTTTATTTCAATTTTTTTATTGTCTGTGAATTTCAAACATGTCTATAATGACTTTCGATCAAAGTCACCCAACACCTTCCCTCTAACTTTGTCACACATACAATCTTTTTTTTCTTTTTTTTATTATATATATATATATTTTATTAGATCTTTCATTTACACTTCAGATGCCATCCCCTTTCCCCATTCCCCCGCTTAGAAAACCCCTATCCCATGCCCCCTTTTCCTTTTTGCATTTATACATTTTTTTTAAAAAAATGTTAATCATAGGCTTTATAAGTTTGGTATTGTTCAATCAGAGGTGTAACCCACTACCCAACCTAGATATATCTACTATCTTTGACTGGTGGAGATTCATGAACATCTGCTTCCCTGTCTCCCCCCTCTATCTCTCTTTCATCACCTAGCTTCTCCTCTCCTTCTTCTTCTCCTCTTCTTACTCCTTTTCTTCCTCTCAGTACTCCTCCCACCTTAGCTCCTTCTACACATCACCCTTCCTGTTAAAAGGAAACTTTTCTCTCAAAATACAATTAGAGCATAATTATGCCAATTTGTACCAGTGAGGTACAAGATAGCCCTAATACCCAGTCCATCCTTTTGTTGACCTACCAGCACCTCTGTCATCTCTCCTAACTAAAACATTTAGTTCTGAACCTGGCTTTAGGATGAATGTCAGCTGACGACCATACACTCAGATCTTTTCTCTCAAGGTAAATAGCTATAAGTTTTCAACCCCGTCAGAAATCCAGAATGACTGAGTTGACTATAATTGTGGGAAGCACAAAGCATAGCTTCTAAAACTTAGCCAATTTATAGAGACCTCTGAACACCTGGACACTCGCTCTACTTCAAAACATTGGAGCATCTGTTCTTCTGCCTTCTGGCCCAGGATCATCTGACAGACCTTAGTGATGCAGAATTATTAAGGGCTGATTACTCTGTCTAGGCAGATATAATCAGTCGAGTATTCTGCAAGTGTGTCCTTTTCTGGACAGTAATTTGTCTGTAGAAGGAAAGTGGCAATTCTTGCCTAGTGGCTGTCTCACCACAACTGGAGTAACTCCAAGGATGCTCAATTTCTTCTTAGAATTTAACATAGGAATTATGTTAATTCTAGGAAGCTGTCCGGAGCAGACAGGTCTCTAATGAAAATGAACATTAATACTGAAATGTTTGTCATGTCAATTCTAAGGATTTCTGATGGTTTGAAAACCAGCTATCCATGTAAGGTAATCTGGACTGTTGCCTGTTAACTCCACTCAGCTATTTCTAAATAAATCATAGAGAACACCCTTATAATAAACTCCAAGTCATGAATTTGCTATAGTCCCTTAATTCACAGGCTGACCATCTCAAATCAGTTAAAAAAGTTGAAGAAGGACTGGGTCTAAGCTTTGTATTCCTAAGTGTGTTATACTGGTACAATGCCTATGAGAGTAACAATATTCATCTCACTCTTATATCACTAAGAAGCTCATGCCAATGAAAACCTTAAAATTTGTAAACAAAGTAATTTGGTGCCATTTAAGAATTTATATCTTCATCTTGATATTAATTATACAGATTTCTACTAATAGGTTATGGCTATGCAATAAACCCTAGCTAATCCTCTCTATTCCGACAAAACCACTACTTTTCCCTAGAGAGACAGCCCAACATTTACCACCTTAGTCCCCATGCCCAGGGAATAGGGGCGCTGACTCATCATTAGCTTCTTCAAGCTGATTATGGGCGTTGAGATATTAGAAGAGGAGTGGGGGGGAGAGCAAATTGACAATCCTCTGATGCTGTGTCTTCGCTGCCTCCAGAAGGAATTCACGGACCTCAGAGGTTTGAGCAGGTCTGCCCAGCTTGCTTGTTGAGTAGATACACCAAGGCTGATCATTCTGCAATATACAATTCTCAAAACAAATTTTAGTATCAAGATAGTTTTTTTTTTAGAAGAGGGCTGACATTTTATTAAGAATGTTGGTTCTAACCGCTTTTCTATTTTTCCCCTTTTATTGGATATAATATTTACATTTCAAATTTTATCCCCTTACCATATTTCCCCCACCACCCAAGAACCCCTTATCCCATCCCCCCTCCTCCTGCCTCTATGAAGGTGTTTACCCACCTACCCCCAGCCTCCCTCCCCACCCTCAGATCCCCCCCCCAGTGCTCAGCCTTCAGGGTACTAATTATCTTGTCTCCCACCTATGCCCAACAGGGCCATCCTCCCCTACATATACAGCTGGAGTCATATGTCTCTCCCTATGTGCTCCTAGGCTGGTGGTTTAGACCCTGGGGAGCTCTGGCTGGTTGGTATTGTTGCTTTCCTCACGGGGCCACCAGCCCTTACGGTTCACAGTTCCTTCAATTTACTCTCTAACTCCTCCATTGGGAACTTTGATCAGATTAATGGATAGCTGTGTGTATTTGTCTCTGGGTATGTCCGACTCTGAGAGACCTCTAAGGAGACAGCCTTATCCGGCTGCTGTCAGCTTTCCCATTCTGACATCCCTATCAGCGTCTATTTTTGGTGACTGCCTGTGGAATGAATACACAGATGCAATGGTCTCCCTACAACCCCCCCTTCAGATTCTGACCCACACTTTGTCTCCATATTTGCTCCCTTGGTTATTTAGTTACTTCTCCTGAGAAGGACCTAGGCATCCACACTTGTTCTTTCTTCTTCATGAGCTTCATGTTGTCTGGTAGTTGAATCTTTGTTGTTTCAATTTTTTTGGGCTAATCTCTGCTTATCAGTGAGTAAATACCATGTGTGTTCTTTTGTGATTGTGTTACCTCACTCAGGATGATGTTTTCTAGTTCCATCCATTTACTTAAGAATTTCTCGAATTCATTATTTTTAATAGCTGAGTAATATTCCATTGTGTAAATGTACCACATTTTTTGTATCCATTCCTCTGTTGAAGGGCATCTGGGTTCTGAATGCGCTTCTATTCTCTCCTCTCTCTGGATGCTCTTCTGTCTTCTCTGCTCTCTGGAGGCCCTTCTGTTCTCCCCTCTCTGTGGATGTGTTTCTGTCTTCTCCTCTCTCTATGGCCTTCTCTTCTCTCCTCTCTCTGGATGCCCTTCTGACATCTCCTCTCCATGGATGCCCTTCTGTCTTCTCCTCTCTATGGCTGTCTTTCTGTTCTCTCCTCTCTCTGGACACCCTTCTGTTTTCTCCTCTTTCTGGATGCCCTTTTGTTCTCTCCTTTCTCTGGATGCCTTTCTGTCCTCTCCTCTCTCTGAATGCCCATCTGTCTTCTCTCTCTGGATGCCCTTCTGCTCTCTCCTTTCTCTGGATGCCCTTCTGTTCTCTCCTCTCTCCGGATGCTCTTCTGTCTTCTCCTCTCCCTGGATTCCCTTCTGTCTTCTCTCTTTGGATGCCCTTCTGTTTTCTCCTCATTCTGCATGCCCTTCTGTTCTCTCCTCTCTCCGGATACCCTTTTGTCTTCACCTCCCTCTGAATGCCCTTCTGCTCTCTCCTCTCACTAGAAACCCTTCTGTAATCTCCTCTCTCTGGATTCCCTTCGGTCTTCTCCTCTCTCCCGATGCCCTTCTGTCTTCTCCTCTCTCTGAGTGCCCTACCATTCTCTCCTCACTCTAGATTCCCTTCTGTCTTCTCCTCTCTCTGGATTTCTGACAATTTTCTCTTCCCTCTGGATATTCTTCTTTTTTCTCTTCTCTCTAGATGCCCTTCTGTTCTCTCCTCACTCGGGATGCCCTTCTTTCTTTTCCTCTCTTTGGATGTGCTTCTGCTCTCTGCTCTCTCTGGATTCCGTTCTGTTCTCTTCTCTCTCTGGATTCCCTTATGTATTCTCCTCTCTTTGGATGCCCTTCTGTTCTCTCCTCACTATGGATTCCCTTCGGTCTTCTCTCGCTGGATGCCCTTTTGTCCTCTCCTATCTCTGGATGCCCTTCTGTCTTCTCTTTTCTCTGGATGTCCTTCTTTCATCTCCTTTTCTGGATGCCCTTCTGTCTTCTCCTCTCTCCTGATGCCCTTCTGTTCACTCCTCTCTTCCAATCCCCTTCTGTCTTCTCCTCTCTCTAGATGCCCTACAATTCTCTCTTCACTCTAGATTCCCTTCTGTATTCTTTTCTCTATGGATGCTCTTCTGTTCTCACCTCTTTCTGGATGCCCTTCTGTTCTCTCATCTATCTAGATGCCCTTCTGTTTTCTCCTCCCTCTGTATGGCCTTCTGTACTTTTTTCTGTGGATGGGATACTTTCTTCTACTCTTTCTAGATGCCCTCTGCCTTCTCTTCTTCTGTACTCTCCTCTCTCTTGATACCCTTGTGTCTTCTTTTATCTCCTGATGCACTTCTGTCTTCTCCTCTTTCTGGATGCCCTTCTGTTCTCTGCTCTCTCTAGATGTCCTTCTGTGCTATCCTCTATCTGGATGCCCTGTTGTTCTCTTCTCTTCTGGATGCCCTTCTGTCCTCTCATCTCTCTGGGTTCCCTTCTGTATTCTCCTCCCTCTTGATGCCCTTCTGTTATCTCCTCCCTCTGGATGCACTTCTGTACTCTCCTCTCTCTGCATGACTTTCTGTCTTCTTCTCTCTCTTGATGTCCTTCTCTATTCTACTCTCTATGGATGCCCTTTTCTTCTCTCCTCTCTCTACATGCCCTTCTGTCCTCTCATCTCTCCGGATGCCCTTCTGTCCTCTATTCTCTCTGGATGCCTTTCTGTTCTCTTGTCTCTCTGGATGCCCTTCTATTCTCTTTTCTCTCTGGATGCCCTTCTGTCTTCTTCTTTCTCACTATGCCCTTCTTTTCTCTTGTCTCTCCCGATGCCCTTCAGTTTTCTCCTCTCTCTAGGTGCCCGACAATTTTCTCCTCACACTGGATACCCTTCTGTCTTCTCCTCTCTACCTATGGCATTCTGTTCTCTCGACTCTCCGGCTTCCCTTCTGTCTTCTCCTGTCTCTGCATGCCCTTCTGTTCTCTCCGCTATCCGGATGCCCTTCTGTCTTCTCCTCTCTCTGGATTCGCTTCTGCTCTCTCCTCTTTATGGATGCCTTTCAGTATTCTCCTCTCTTTGGAAGTCCTTTGTTCTCTCCTCTCTTGGGATTCCTGTCTTTCCTCTCCTCTCTCTGGATGCCCTTCTGTCTTCTCCTCCCTCTGGATGCCCTTCTGTATTCTCCTCTCTCTGGATGCCCTTCTTTCTTCTCCTCTCTTCCTATGCCCTTCTGATTTCTCATCTCTTCAGCTTCCCTTCTGTCTTCTTGTCTCTCTGGATGTCCTGGTTTCTACTCTCTCTGGATGCTCTTCTGTTCTCTCCTCTCTCCGGAAGCACTTCTGTCTTCTCCTGTTTCTGGATGCCCTTCTGCTCTCTCCTCTCTCTGGATGCTTTTCTGTTCTCTCCTCTCTCTGGATTCCCTTCTGTCTTCTCCTATCTCTTGATTCTCTTCTGTCTTCTCCTCTCTCTGGATGCCTTTCTAACTTCTCTTCTCTCTGGATGCCCTTATGTCTTCTCCTCTCAATAAATGCCCTTCTTTTCTCTTCTCTCTCTGGATTTTCTCTGACTTCTCCTTTTCTGGATGCCCTTATGTTCTCTCTTATCTCTTGATGTTCTTCTGTCTTCTCACTCTCAGGATACCATTTCATTGTCTACTCTCCTTGGATGCATTTCTGTCTTCTCTGAGCTCTGGATGCCCTTCTCTTCTCCTCTCCCTGTACACGTGTTTCTGTCTTCTCCTCTCTTTGGATGCCCTTCTGTTCTGTCCTCTCTCTGGATGCCCTTCTGTCCTCTCCTCTCCATAGATGCCCTTCTGTCTTCTTATCTCTCTGGATGGCTTTCTGTTCTCTCCTGTCTCTGGATCCCTTCTGTCTGCTCCTCTCTATGGATTCCATGCTTCACACTCCTCTCACTGGATGCACTTCTCTTCTCTCTCTGGATGCCCTTCCTTCCTCTCCTCTCTCTGGATGCCCTTCTGTCCTCTCCTCTCTCTGGATGCCCTTCTCTTCTCTCCTCTCTCTAGATGCCCTTCTGTCCTCTATTCTCTCTGGATGGCTCTCCCTTATATCATCTCTCTGGATGCCCTTCTATGCTCTCTTCTCTCTGGATGCTCTTCTGTCCTTTACTCTCTCTGGATGCCCTTCTGTCTTCTCTGCTCTCTGGATGCACTTTTGTTCTCCCCTCTATTTGGATGTGTTTCTGTCTCCTCCTCTCTCGATGCCTTTCTCTTCTCTCCTCTCTCTGGATGCCCTCTGACCTCTCCTCTCCATGGATGCCCTTCTGTCTTCTCCTCTCACTGGATGGCTTATGGTTCTCTCCTCTCTCTGGATCCCTTCTGTCCTCTCCTCTCTCTGTATTCCCTTTTTGTCATCTCCTCTTGCTGAAAGCCCTTCTCTTCTATCCTCTCTCTAGATGCCCTTCTGTCCTCTGTTCTCTCTGGATTCCTCTCTGTTCTCTCGTCTCTCTGGATGCCCTTATGTGCTCTTCTCTCTCTGGATGCCTTTCTGTTCTCTCCTCTCTATGGAAGCCCTTCTGTTCTATCCTCTCCCCAGATGCCATTCTGTTTTCTTTTCTCTCTGAATGCCCTTCTGTCCTCTACAATCTATGTATGCCCTTCTGTCCGCTCTTCCCTCTGGATTCCCTTCTGTCCTCTCCTCTCCCTGGATTTCCTTTTTGTCATCTCCTCTCACTGGATGCCCTTCTCTTTTCTCCTCTCTCTACATGCTCTTCTGTCCTATATTCTATCTGGATGCCTCTCTGTTCCCTCGTTTCTCTGGATGTTCTTCTGTGCTCTCCTATCTCTGGATGCCCTTCTGTCCTCTACTCTCTCTGGATTCCCTTCTGTGTTCTCCTCTCTTTCTATGCCCTTCTGTTCTCTCATCTCTCCCGATAGCCTCCTGTCTTCTCCTGTCTTTGGATTCCCAACAATTTTCTCCCCACTCTGGATACCCTTCTGTTTTCTCCTCTCACTATATGCCCTTCTGTGTTCTCCACTCTCCAAATGCCCTTCAGTCTTCTTCTCTCTCTGGATGTCCTTCAATCTTCTGCTCTCTATGGATGGGATTCTGTTCTCTCCTCTTTCTGGATTCACTCCTGTTCTCTCATTTCTCTGGATGCGCTTTTGTTCTCTCCTCCAGGATGTCCTTCTGTCCTCTCTCTGGATGCCCTTCTGTCTTCTCTTTTCTCTGGTTGCCCTTCTGTTTTGTCCTCTCTCTGGATGCCCTTTTTGTCCTCTCCTCTCTCTGGATACCCTTCTATTCTATCCTTTCCCTGGATGCCCTAATGTTCTCTCCTCTCACTGGATGCCCTTGTGTCCTCTTCTCTCTCTAGATGCCCTTTTGTTCTCCCCTCTCTCTGGATTCCCTTCTGTCTTCTCTCTCCGGATGATTTTTTGTTCTCTTCTCTCCCTAGATGCAATTCTGTTGTCTCCTCTCTCAGGATGCCTGTGTCTCCTCTTCTCCATGTAGATTCCTTCTCTCTTCTCTTCTTTCTGGATGCCCCACTGTTCTCCCCTCTCTCTGTAAGCCCTCCTGTCTTCTCCCCTCTCTGGATTCCCTTCTGTTCTCTCATCTCTCTAGATTCTCTTCTGTTCTCTCCTCTATCGAGATACACTTCTATCTTATATTCTCTCTGTATGGCCTTCTTTACTCTTTACTGTGGAGGCCCTTTTGCCCTCTCCTCTCTCTGAATGCCCTTCTTTTCTCTCTTCTTTCTGATGGCCATTCTGTCCTCTCCTCTCTCTGGATGCCCTTCTGTCTGCTCCTAACTCCTGATCCCCTTCTGTCTTCTCCTCTTTCTGGATACCATTCTGTTCTCTGCTCTCTATACATGACCTTCTATTCTCTATTCTGTCTAGATGCCCTTATGTTCTCTCCTCTCTCTGGATGTTCTTCTGTCTTCTCCGCTCTCTGGATACCGTTCTATTCTCTACTATCCCTGGATTCCCTTCTGTCTTCTCTGCTCTATGGATGCCCTTCTCTTCTCCCCTCTCTGTGGATGTGTTTCTGTCTTCTCCTCTCTCTGGATGCTCTTCTGTCCTCTCCTCTCCATGGATGCCCTTCTGTCTTCTCTGCTTTCTGGATGCCCTTCTGTTCTCTCTTCTCCCCTGATAATCTCCTCTCTTCTTTTCTTTCTGGATGCCCTTCTGCTCTCTTCTCTCTCTGGATGTCCTTCTGTTCTCTCCTCTCTCTAGATGCCCTTCTATTCTCTCCTCTATCAAGATGCCCTTCTGTCTTCTACTCTATCTGTATGGCCTTCTTTACTCTTTTCTGTGGGTGCCCTTATGACCTCTCCTCTCTCTGGATGCCCTTCTTTTCTCTCTTCTCTCTTAAGGCCATTATGTCAACTCCTCTCTCTGGAAGCCCATCTACTCTCTCCTCTCTCTGGATGCCCTTCTGTCTTCTCCTCTTTCTGGATACCTTTCTGTTCTCTACTCTCTCTACATGCCCCTCTGTCCTCTATTCTCTCTGGATCCCCTTATGTTCTCTCCTATCTCTAGATGTTCTTCTGTTTTCTCCTCTCTCTGGATACCATTCTATTCTCTACTCTCCCTGGATGCACTTCTGTCTTCTCTGCGCTCTGGAAGCCCTTCAGTTCTCCCTTCCCTGTAGATGTGTTTTTGTCTTCTCTCTCTGGATGCCCTTCTGTTCTCTCCTCCCTCTGGATGCCCTTCTTTATTCCCCTCTCCATGGATGCATTTTGTTCTCTCCTTTCTTGGGATTCCCATCTTCCTTCTCCTCTCTCTGGTTGTCCTTCTGTCGTCTCCTCCCTCTGGATGACCTTCTGTCCTCTCCTCTCTCTGAATGGCCTTCTGTCTTCTCCTCTCTTCTTATGCCCTTCTGTTTTCTCATCTCTTCAGCTTCCCTTCTGTATTCTCCTCTCTCTGGATGTCATTATGGTCTCTCCTGTCTCTGGATGCTCTTCTGTTCTCTCCTCTCTCCGGAGGTCCTTCTGTTTCTCCTCTCTCTGGATGCCCTTCTGCTCTCTTCTCTCTCTGGATGTCCTTCTGTTCTCTCCTCTCTCTGGTTGCCCTACTGTCTTCTCCTCTCTCAGTATGCCCTTTGTCCCTCTCCTCTCTCTGAATGCCCTTCGGTTCTCTCCTCTCTCTGGATTTCCTTCTGTCTTCTCCTCTCTCTTGATGCCCTTCTCTTATCTCCTCTTTCTGGATGCCCTTCTGTTCTCTACTATCCCCATATACCTTTCTCTCTTCTCCCCTCTCTGGATGCCCTTCTGCTCTCTCCTCTCTCTGGATGCCCTTCTGTTCTCTCCGCTCCCTGGATTCCCTTCTGTCTTCTACTCTCTCTGGATGCCCTTCTGTTCTCTGCTCTCTCTAGATGCCATTCTGTTCTCTTCTCTATCTAGATGCCTTTCTGTCTTCTACTCTTGCTGTATGGCCTTCTTTACTCTTTTCTATGAATGCCCTCCTGTTCTCTCCTCTATCTGGATTTCCTTCTTGTCTTCTCTTCTCGCTGGATGCCCTTCTCTTCCCTCCTTTCTCTAGATTCCCTTCTTTCCTCTTTCTCTCTGGATGCCTCTCTGTTCTCACATCTCTCTGGAAGCTCTTCTGTGCTCTCCTCTCTCTGGATGCCCTTCTGTCTTCTCTGCTCTCTGGATGCCCTTCTGTTCTACCCTCTCTGTGGATGTCCTTCTGTCTTCTCCTCTCTCTGGATGCCCTTCTGACCTCCGCTCCATGGATGCCCTTCTGTATTCTCCTCTCTCTGGATGGCTTTCTGTTCTCTCCTGTCTGGATCCCTTCTGTCCTCTCCTCTCTCTGGATGCCCTTCTTCAGTCTCCTCTCTCTGGAGGCCCTTCTTTTCTCACCTCTCTCTGGATGCCCTTCTGTCTTCTCCTCTCCCTGGATGCTTTCTGTTCTCTCCTCTCTCTGGATTCCCTTTTTGTCTTCTCTCCTTGCTGGATGACCTTCTCTTCTATCCTCTCTCTAGATTCCCTTCTGTCCTCTATTCTCTCTGGATGCCTCTCTGTTCTCACATCTCTCTGGAAGCCCTTCTGTGCTCTCCTCTCTCTGAATGCTCTTCTGTCCTCTCCTCTCTCTCTGGATGCCCTTCTGTCTTCTCTGCTCTCTGGATGCCCTTCTGTTCTCCCCTCTCTGTAGATATGTTTCTGTCTTCTCTTCTCTCATAGCCCTTCTCTTCTCTCCTCTCTCTGGATGCCCTTCTAACCTCTGCTCTCCATGGATGCCCTTCTATCTTCTCTTCTCTCTGAATGGCTTTCTCTTCTCTCCTGCCTGGATCACTTCTGTCCTCTCCTCTCTCTGGATGCCCTTCTTCAGTCTCCTCTCTCTGGAGGCCTTTCTTTCCTCTCCTCTCTATGAATGCCCTTCTGTCCTCTCCTCTCTCTGGATGCCCTTCTCTTATCTCCTGTCTCTGGATGCCGTTCTATCCTCTCCTCTCTTTAAATGCCCTTCTGTTCCCTCCTCCATCTAGATGCTCTTCTGTCTTCTCTTCTCTCTGTATGGCCTTCTTTACTCTTTTCTGTGGATGCCCTTTTGACCTCTCCTCTCTCTGGATGCCCTCTTTTCTCTGTTCTCTCTGTAGGCCATTCTATCAACTCCTCTCTCTGGAAGCCCTTCTGTCTTCTCCTATCTTCCAATGCCCTTTTGTCTTCTCTTTCTGGATATCTTTCTGTTCTCTACTCTCTCTACATGCCCTTCTGTACTCTATTCTCTCTGTATGCGCTTATATTCTCTCCTATCTAGGGATGTTCTTCTGTCTTTTCCGCTCTCTTGATACCGTTCTATTCTCTACTCTCCCTGTATGCAATTCTGTCTTCTCTGCGCTCTGGATGCCGTTCTGTTCTCCCCTCCCTGTAGATGTGTTTCTGTCTTCTCCTCTCTCTGGATCCCTTCTGTCCTCTCCTCTCTCTGGATGGTATTCTTTACACTCCTCTCTCTGGATGCCCTTCTGTTCTCTTCTCTCTCTGGGTGCCCTTCTGTTCTCTCCTCTCTCTGGACTCCCTTCTTGTCTACTCCTCTTGCTGGATGCCCTTCTCTTCTCTCCTCTCTCTAGATTCCCTTCTATCCTCTATTCTCTCTGGATGCCTTTCTGTTCTCACATCTCTCTGGAAACCTTCTGTGGTCTCCTCTCTCTGGATGCCCTTCTGTCCCCTCCTCTTTTTGGATGCCCTTCTGTCTTCTCTGCTCTCTGGATGCCCTTCTGTTCTCCCCACTCTGTGGATGTGTTTCTGTCTTCTCCTCTCTCGTTGCCCTTCTCTTCTCTCCTCTCTCTGGATGCCCTTTTGAACTCTCCTCTCCATGGATGCCCTTCTGTTTTCTCCTCACTCTGGATGGCTTTCTGTTCTCTCCTTTCTCTAGATCCCTTCTGTCCTCTCCTCTCTGTGGATGCCATTCTTTCCTCACTTCTCTCTGGATGCCCTTCTGTTTTCGCCTCTCTCTGTACTCACTTTTTGTCTTCTCCTCTTACTGGATGCCCTTCTCTTCTATCCTCACTTGATGCTCTTCTGTCCTCTATTCTCTCTGGAATCCTCTGTTCTCTAGATGCCCTTTAGTCTTCTCCTCTCTCTGGATGTCTGACAATTTTCTCCTTACTATGGATATCCTTCTGTCTTCTCCTCTCTCTAGAGGCCCTTCTGTTCTCTCTTCTCATTGGATGCCATTCTGACCACTCCTCTCTCTGGATGCCCTTCTGTCTTCTCCTCTCTCCGGATGCCCTTTGGTGATTTCTCTCTGGATGTTTTTCTATCTTCTACTTTCTCTGGATGGACTTCTGTTCTCTCCTCTTCCTGGATTCTCTCCTGTACTCTCATCTCTCTAAATGCCCTTGTGTTCTCTCTTATTTTGGGATGTCCTTCTGTCCTCTCCTCTCTATGGATGCCCTTCTGTCTTCTCCTCTCTATGGATGCCCTAATGCTCTCTCTTCTCTCTGAATGCCCTTCTGTCTTCTCCTCTCTCTGGATTCACTTCTGTTCTCTGCTCTCTGGATGCACTTCTGTTCTCTCCTCTTTGTGGATGCCTTTCTGTTCTCTCTTCTCTCAGGATGCCCTTCTGTTCTCTCCTCTCTCTGATGCGCTTCTGTTCTCCCTTCTCTGTGGATGCCCTTCTGTCCTCTCCTCTCAATTGATGCCCTTCTGTTTCCTCCTCTTGTCCAATGCTCTTCTATTCTCTCCTCTCTGTGGATGCCCTTCTATATTCTCCTCTCTCTGGATGCCCTCCTGGTCTCTCCTCTTTCTGGATGACCTTGTGTCATCTCTGCTCTCTGAATGTCCTTCTGTTGTCTCCTTTCTCTGGATGCCCTTCTGTCCTCTCCTCTCTCTGGATTCTCTTCTGTCATCTCCTCACTCAGGATGTCCATTTGTTGCCTCCTTTTTCTGGATGACCTTCTGTCTTCTCCTCTCTCTGAATTCCCTTCTGTCCTCTCCTCTCTCTGGATGCCCTTCTGTCCTCACCTCTCTCTGAATGGCCTTCTGTACTCTCCACGCTCTGTATGCCCTTCTATCCTCTCCTCCCTCTGGATTTTTTTTCTGTCCTCTCATATGTCTGGTTGCCCTTCTGTTCTCTTTTCTCTCTAGATTATCTTCTGTTCTCTCATCTCCCTGGTTGCCCTTCTGTTCTCTCCTCTTTATGGGTGCCCTTCTATTCTCTCCTCAATTTGGATTCCCTTCTGTCTTCTCCTCACTCTGGATGCCCTAATGCTCTCTCCTCTCTCTGAATATACTTCAGTCTTCTACTCTCTCTGGATTCACTTCTGTTCTTTCCTCTCTCTGGATGCCTTTCTGTCCTCTCCTCTCTCTGGATGCCCTTCTGTCCTCTCCTCTCTCTTTGTGTCTTTCTGTTTTTCCTCTCACTGGATACCCTTCTGTCTTCTCATTTTTCTGGATGCCCTTCTGTCTTCTCTGCTCTCTGGATACCATTCTATTCTCTACTCTCTCTGGATGCTCTTCTGTCTTCTCTGCTCTCTGGATGCCCTTCTGTTCTCTCCTCTCTGTGGATGCCCTTCTGACCTCACTTCTTCATAGATGCCCTTCTGTTCTCTCCTCTCTCTGAATGCCCTTCTGTCCTCTCCTCTCTCTGGGTGCCCTTATGTCCTCTCCTCACTCTGGATACCCTACTGTTCTCTCCTCTCTCTGGATTCCCTTTTTGTCTTCTCCTTTCTCTGGATGTGCTTCTCGTCTCTCCTCTCACAAGATGCCCTTGTGTCCTCTATTCTCTCTGGATATCCTTCTGTTCTTTCATCTCTCTGGATTCCCTCTTGTGCTCTCCTCTCTCTGGATGCCCTTCTGTCTTCTCCTCTCTCCCTATGTCCTTCTGTTCTCTAGATTCTCTCGATGCCCTACAGTCTTCTCCTCTTGCTGGATGCCCGACAATTTTATCCTCACACTAGATATCCTTCTGTCTTCTCCTCTCTCTAGATGCCCTTCTGTTATCTCCTCTCACTGGGTGCCATTCTGACCTCTCCTCTCTCTGGATGCCCTTCTGTCTTCTCTTCTCTCTGGATGCCCTACTGTCTTCTTCTCTCTATGGAACCCCTTCTGTCCTCTCCTCTCTCCAGATGCTATTCTGTTATC